>NC_030680.2:145195544-145495544 GCF_000004195.4 Xenopus tropicalis
GGGTCAGTACCAGGGTGGAACCAATACATACAGCAAGAGATGAAGGCTGTTCTGACTCCTATACCATTATCGTACTCAAGGAAGTCAAATAGAATGTTTCTGGCACTGTAAGGGTTAACTTAATATGCATTTATATATATTTGGTAGGATAGGGGGCGGGGGCAAGTTATTCCACACATTATAAAAAGTTCAAAATCAGATCTGAAAAGTTCAGAATCAGAAGAGAAATTACTCTCCTATAAAAGCCACATTGCTGGCAGAAGTGATTAGGGCACTAGAGAGGGCACCATTCTCTGCTTAGATTATAATATATATATATATATATACTGCTAGCCTTAGGCACAAGGAATGAAGTGCAGGGATTATTATCATAGGGGAATAATAATCACAGTAATGACAAATATTAGTTCAGCAGCTTCTAGTTCATATATAGTGACTACAGTGCTGCAACGGTGTAATGACTGGGGCCCGTGGGGGGCACCTATAGTGTAGTAATACAGGTGCCACGATTACTGACGGGGGCCCTGAGTGCACAATAAGTCTCCCCTGTGTTTAAGTGAAATCTCTAGTACAGCTCCTTGTCAGGAATCTATCGAAAGAAATGACCCCCAACACCCCCTGAGCCCATCCAGGACAGTTCCTGCTTAATTGTACTTAGTACAGGGGCATATCAGTGTTGGCAGTTGAATGGTATCTTAGCTATCATCTTAGCTATCTCTCTATGGTTTGAGCTAATATAAGTAAATCAATACTTTATTACTTTATACTTTATTACCAGCCACTTTTAACCTAATCCTACATGAGGGCTATAGCAGGAGAAGTTGCCCAGTAATTACATGCAACACAGAAACTACGAGCTGAACCAATAACATGATTATTGGATAAAAATGACATTACAGGATATAAATCCCCTTTATATGCCAAGAACACAGTGGCAGATACTGTAATTTCTCAGGGCGCTTGTCTCAGTAGGAACTGGCTGTAAATCATGATACATGTCAGCATCCAGCACATAGTTCTACACTGCCCTCTAGTGGTGATGGGAAATACAGCAAGATGGAGAAAGTAACTGTTCATGAACCAACTCGACCATTGTCCCCAGTCATTTGCGTTAAAGTGAGTATAGGAGTGACCCCTAACGTTCAAGGGTCCACAGCAGTGAGGGAACTTTCTAAGGGATAGATTTATCAAAATTTGAGTTTGTGAAAAAAAAAAAAAGCTGATGGTACAGGGCTGATTATTACATTCTGATGCATACTGCACTGCTTTCAGAACTGTCATACACAAATAATCTGTAGTATTTACTAATCAGCCTGATATTGTGACATTTATATTCTATATATACAGTATATTGTGACATTTATATTCTATATATACAGTATATTGTGACATTTATATTCTATATATACAGTATATTGTGACATTTATATTCTATATATACAGTATATTGTGACATTTATATTCTATATATACAGTATAGTGTGACATTTATATTCTATATATACAGTATATTGTGACATTTATTTTCTATATATAATGTATAGTGTGCCATTTATATTCTATATATACAGTATAGTGTGCCATTTATATTCTATATATACATTATGGTGTGACATTTATATTCTATATATACAGTATAGTGTGACATTTATATTCTATATATACAGTATAGTGTGCCATTTATACTCTATATATACAGTATAGTGTGCCATTTATATTTTATATATACAGTATAGTGTGCCATTTATATTTTATATATACAGTATAGTGTGCCATTTATATTCTATATATACAGTATAGTGTGACATTTATATTCTATATATACAGTATAGTGTGCCATTTATATTCTATATATATAGTATATTGTGACATTTATTTTCTATATATACAGTATAGTGTGCCATTTATATTCTATATATACAGTATAGTGTGCCATTTATATTCTATATATACATTATAGTGTGACATTTATATTCTATATATACAGTATAGTGTGACATTTATAGTCTATATATACAGTATAGTGTGCCATTTATATTCTATATATACATTATATTGTGACATTTATATTCTATATATACAGTATAGTGTGACATTTATATTCTATATATACAGTATATTGTGACATTTATTTTCTATATATAATGTATAGTGTGCCATTTATATTCTATATATACAGTATAGTGTGCCATTTATATTCTATATATACATTATGGTGTGACATTTATATTCTATATATACAGTATAGTGTGACATTTATATTCTATATATACAGTATAGTGTGCCATTTATACTCTATATATACAGTATAGTGTGCCATTTATATTTTATATATACAGTATAGTGTGCCATTTATATTCTATATATACAGTATAGTGTGACATTTATATTCTATATATACAGTATAGTGTGCCATTTATATTCTATATATATAGTATATTGTGACATTTATTTTCTATATATACAGTATAGTGTGCCATTTATATTCTATATATACAGTATAGTGTGCCATTTATATTCTATATATACATTATAGTGTGACATTTATATTCTATATATACAGTATAGTGTGACATTTATAGTCTATATATACAGTATAGTGTGCCATTTATATTCTATATATACATTATAGTGTGACATTTATATTCTATATATACAGTATAGTGTGACATTTATATTCTATATATACAGTATAGTGTGCCATTTATATTCTATATATACAGTATAGTGTGACATTTATATTCTATATATACATTATGGTGTGACATTTATATTCTATATATACAGTATAGTATGACATTTATATTCTATATATACAGTATAGTGTGACATTTATATTCTATATATACAGTATAGTGTGCCATTTATATTCTATATATACAGTATAGTGTGCCATTTATATTCTATATATACAGTATAGTGTGCCATTTATATTCTATATATACAGTATAGTGGGACATTTATATTCTATATATACAGTATAGTGGGCCATTTATATTCTATATATACAGTATAGTGTGCCATTTATATTCTATATATACAGTATAGTGTGCCATTTATATTCTATATATACAGTATATAGTGAGTGGGCCCCTAAGCTCAGGTAAGTGCCAGCAGCACAGAGTATGGGCTGGGAATCAGCAGAAAAGAAGATGGGGGGCTACTGGGGCATCTTTGGGGGCAGAGATCTTCCCTGCTAAAGGGCTGTGGTTGCTTTGGGCTGGTACATAATTAAATGTATTGCCATTGTCCAGGGTAACATCAGTTTTTGCTTACACACTCCTGCCAGTTAGTGTTTCCCAAATCACCAACCCGAGTCTTCTGCCTACTTCCCAAGATACTCCTTGTCAGGGACATTGTTTCATGCCCCAGACTTTCATCAGTGGGGTCAGCCATATGTTCCTCTTGCCCTTACCCCTATTCTTGTGGGTCCCTAACTGGGCGACAACTGCCGGGTCATTGGTCCCTCTCTTGCTCCTTGTCGGAGCCTCAGCTGTACTTCCCCTGGGGCATTCCCATTACCAATGGCACCACCTGGTGGCTAATCCGGAATTACAATAAAGATATTTTCCCATAGAAATAGATCTATATAAATCAATAAATACACACACAGACATACATAAAAAAGCTGCAGTTGTGTAGTTACATCTCTGTCTATTTACATGTATTGCTGGAGCTGAATAAACAGGGCCAGAGGCAGTACAGACAGGCTGGGCTACCAACATGGAAAAAGTATGGAAAATATTAGTAACATAAAATGAAAATACTGCACAGATAGACATCATATGTAATATGTATCCTGTAACCAAGGGCAGGTTCTAATCATGGGCTGGGCGCCCCTCTATTCTTACTGTGAAAACTAATGCAAGTAGAAACACAATAAAAAAGTGAATTTCTGTTCTAAAAATGGAAGCAAATGCTGCCATCTGCTGGGCATTTTAGCTTGTGCAGGACTTTATGAGAAGCCATCTTAACCCAAATCACAAGCGAGATAATGATCCAACTCTTTAATAAACATATCGCATCCTTATTATCCTGATGGAATTATAAAACAAAATAAGACAGACACAATGGGAGAGTGTTGGAAGGGTTACTGCCTGCTCTGCTCTCATTTCCCTACAGAAATAGGGGTTGGTAGCACTAGGTAGGTACCTAATATATAGGGGCAGAGACAGGGGAAAGTGTTGGAAGGGTTACTGCCTGCCCTGCTCTCATTTCCCTACAGAAATAGGGGTTGGTAGCACTAGGTAGGTACCTAATATATAGGGGCAGAGACAGGGGAAAGTGTTGGAAGGGTTACTGCCTGCCCTGCTCTCATTTCCCTACAGAAATAGGGGTTGGTAGCACTAGGTAGGTACCTAATATATAGGGGCAGAGACAGGGGAAAGTGTTGGAAGGGTTACTGCCTGCCCTGCTCTCATTTCCCTACAGAAATAGGGGTTGGTAGCACTAGGTAGGTACCTAATATATAGGGGCAGAGACAGGGGAAAGTGTTGGAAGGGTTACTGCCTGCCCTGCTCTCATTTCCCTACAGAAATAGGGGTTGGTAGCACTAGGTAGGTACCTAATATATAGGGGCAGAGACAGGGGAAAGTGTTGGAAGGGTTACTGCCTGCCCTGCTCTCATTTCCCTACAGAAATAGGGGTTGGTAGCACTAGGTAGGTACCTAATATATAGGGGCAGAGACAGGGGAAAGTGTTGGAAGGGTTACTGCCTGCTCTGCTCTCATTTCCCTACAGAAATAGGGGTTGGTAGCACTAGGTAGGTACCTAATATATAGGGGCAGAGACAGGGGAAAGTGTTGGAAGGGTTACTGCCTGCCATGCTCTCATTTCCCTACAGAAATAGGGGTTGGTAGCACTAGGTAGGTACCTAATATATAGGGGCAGAGACAGGGGAAAGTGTTGGAAGGGTTACTGCCTGCTCTGCTCTCATTTCCCTACAGAAATAGGGGTTGGTAGCACTAGGTAGGTACCTAATATATAAAGGTTTTTCTGTTTTTTTTGAGTAAATAAAAGTATAAAAGTTAGTGCTCACAGTGGCAAAGTCATTCTCCCGAGAGCGCAGACAGCAGTGTAACAGCGACATTAACCATTGGATCAATAGTGTCACGGGGCCCCTCCCCTTGCCATGGGAATGGTTGGCACAATGACATCGGATCAGGACTAAAGTGCTTAATGGACCTTTATGGCTCGAACAAGTGGCAGATAATTACCACCCGTCAGCTTTAGGTATTACAGCTAAATTGCCCATGTTTCCTTCTCCGCCTCCCAGGTTGCTTTGCTGCTGAGCCGACAAGGGCACACAGGGCTGATACAGCGAGAGTGGAACGGATACGCCATATAAACGCAAACAGCAAGAATGTCTGTGGAACAAATCTCATTTAAAAAATGAAAAAAAAAAAACAATTTTTTACGTTGTAGTTTCCCTTTAACATAAAAGTATAAAAGACCGACTGCCACCCAACAAACAGAAATTTGAGCATTTTGGCCCAATACAGAAAGTGGCGGCTGACAAAGCCAACATCTGTATCAGCAGAGAAGCGCCAGTAAATGCAATTAGCGCCATTGTGTGGCAGCAGCGTGGGCGGAGCCACTGAGTGCATCGTTAGCACGACTTCTAAACTAAATTCTCTCGTTTTCTGCTGGTCCGGAAAAAACAGAGAGGCACTTGGGAAAACAAAGGAGTGTCCCCCCCCCCCCGACAGTCCGGCTGGGATGGGGGTTTGTATATCTAATAAGAACATTCATTGTGGTTTGGACATAACAGCGAGCTCTCTGGCACGGAGCCCAATCCCAGAATCATGCAGTCTCTACAGGTTCCCCTGCACTGCTGGTTCTGACTGCATGTACCACTGAAACAATGTAGCAGCAGTCAGTGCTTATCCAGCCAAGACTCTTCTTGTACAGGGCTGTATTTATATACAGGTATGGGACCTGTTATCCAGAATGCACGGGACCTGGGGTTTCCCAATAGGGCTGTTCTGCCCCAATAAGGGGTAATTATATCTTAGTTGGGATCAAGTACAGGTACTGCTTTATTATTACAGAGAAAAGGGAATCATTTAACCATTAAATTAACCCAATAGGGCTGTTCTGCCCCAATAAGGGGTAATTATATCTTAGTTGGGATCAAGTACAGGTACTGTTTTATTATTACAGAGAAAAGGGAATCATTTAACCATTAAATAAACCCAATAGGGCTGTTCTGCCCCCAATTAGGGGTAATTATATCTTAGTTGGGATCAAGTATAGGTACTGTTTTATTATTACAGAGAAAAGGGAATCATTTAACCATTAAATAAACCCAATAGGGCTGTTCTGCCCCCAATAAGGGGTAATTATATCTTAGTTGGGATCAAGTACAGGTACTGTTTTATTATTACAGAGAAAAGGGAATCATTTAACCATTAAATAAACCCAATAGGACTGTTCTGCCCCCAATAAGGGGTAATTATATCTTAGTTGGGATCAAGTACAGGTACTGTTTTATTATTACAGAGAAAAGGGAATTATTTAACCATTAAATAAACCCAATAGGGCTGTTCTGCCCCCAATAAGGGGTAATTATATCTTAGTTGGGATCAAGTACAGGTACTGTTTTATTATTACAGAGAAAAGGGAATCATTTAACCATTAAATAAACCCAATAGGGCTGTTCTGCCCCAATAAGGGGTAATTATATCTTAGTTGGGATCAAGTACAGGTACTGTTTTATTATTACAGAGAAAAGGGAATCATTTAACCATTAAATAAACCCAATAGGGCTGTTCTGCCCCAATAAGGGGTAATTATATCTTAGTTGGGATCAAGTACAGGTACTGTTTTATTATTACAGAGAAAAGGGAATCATTTAACCATTAAATAAACCCAATAGGGCTGTTCTGCCCCCAATAAGGGGTAATTATATCTTAGTTGGGATCAAGTACAGGTACTGTTTTATTATTACAGAGAAAAGGGAATCATTTAACCATTAAATAAACCCAATAGGGCTGTTCTGCCCCAATAAGGGGTAATTATATCTTAGTTGGGATCAAGTACAGGTACTGTTTTATTATTACAGAGAAAAGGGAATCATTTAACCATTAAATAAACCCAATAGGGCTGTTCTGCCCCAATAAGGGGTAATTATATCTTAGTTGGGATCATTTGTACAGTTGTCCAAATGGTACATGTAGTGAGAACCAGCAGTGCAGGGATCAGCAAGCGACACACAGATACTGCTCTCAATAACTAAATAACCTGAATACGCCCCAGTGTCCTTTTGTACCTCATTCTGTATCTGTGCCTGATTTTGGAAAGTTCAAGATTGCATGTTTTCTGCAACTTTATTTTTACATTTTTTTAAATGAAAAAAATAAATAAATAAATAAAAAATCACACATTCACAAATGTTTTTAAAGGAGAACTAAAGACTAACTAAAGAAGTAGAAGGCTAGAATTGATGTACATTATGGCTACCAGCCCCAAGGCCCCCACAGCCCTTTAGCAGGGAAGATCTGTGCCCCCAAAGATGCCCCAGTAGCCCCCCATCTTCTTTTCTGCTGATTCCCCCCACATACTCTGTACTGCTGTCACTTACCTGAGCTTAGGGGCCCACTCACACTATACTGTATATATATATATAATGTCATATGATATAAATATAGCAGCTCCTTGTGCTCTAGATTTGGGTGCTGTCAGAGTAATTATATTATGGGGTACAGGGAGTTGCCTTTAGAATGGGGATCAGTTTAGCGCAGCTTTTATATTAATATAAGAACATTTACATTTGAACTGCGGGTGAGTTAATGACATTACTCATTGCTGGTAAGGCTATAGTTAGTATAAAGCTTATATATATACCCAGCGACTTCCATAGAGCGGCTTCTCATCAATTCCTTACCCCAGCCTTGGTGCTAAATATAGGGGATCTGCTTGGAGCTTATTCAGCCATAACCATGGAGACATCATAGTAACCATTAGAGCACATTTATACTCAATAATCACCGTCATGCAGCCCTTTGTCTGTTAATGAGTGTGGGTTGCAGAATCTCTATAGGGAAAATCTAGGGGGGCATTTACTAACATGTAGGGGATCAGAGAACTCTTTCCCCTGTTTTTCTGTCTGTGACATCATTCTGCCTGGCTACAGACTGGGGAGGGACCCGATTGGCTGGATGCCCCAGTGCACTGTTGGGTGCCTAGGTTTGGAGCCAATAATCAGGGGTGGGGCCAGCAGTTTATAAAGGGAGCCCCCTGGTGTGGGGGACAGGTATTGCTGGCTTGCCTGCTACGTGGGAGCCACCCCCTTTCCAATGGGAATGTACTCTGGGGCAAGTAGCGCTACCTGGGGGGACTTAAGAGCTCTTGGGGAAGGGACTGAACTGAATAAAAGGGTTGGGGTCTATCCGGATCCAAGTTGGGACCAGACACATAAAGAGACTGTGCCAGGAGTGGACAGACGGTTCCTCAGGGCAGGATAATCAGTTCCATAAAGTTGTTTTTATTCTATTTCAACTGTTATATAAAGTTATCCTTGCTGCAAAGTGTTCAGTAAGTATTTTTCCTAGTGAAAACCCCGTTGAGGTGAGCTCCTCAGTGTCCACTAGGGGGAGGCACTGCGCTAAAATCCCAGTTCCCAGTACCTTTCACTATTGCAAAGGGAACATAATCTCCTGCCTAAGCAAGTATACAGCCCAAAGAAATGAGTGGGCAAAGAAAGGGTTACAAACGTTAGAATTTTTCACGATTTGTATTTTTTGCACCAAAATACGATTTTGTAGCAGAAAAAAAACCACTATTTTTTTTTTAGATTTATTATGTGACAAAAATGACAGCAAAAATACTGTAAAAGTAATCTAAAACCAGTGGAGATCATGTAGGAGCCAATGGCAGGTGTTCTTTGCTTTGTGGTTTTAGAGGTTTTTCACGCTTTTTTGATGCTGTCATTTGTGTGATAAAACAAAGTCAGGTTTTTTTGAGTTTTCTCCGCCTCAAATTTTCATTGGTGCTTTTTTAATTTGGATCTTTTAATAATAAATGACTGACATTAGTGGAAATGAGTTCAGTCGTAGTTTCAACAACTCTAAAAGCAGCTGATTTATCAAAGTCTGAATTTCGGACTTTAAAAACTACGAGTTGGAAAAATATGTATTAAATACAAACATTTTGGATATCGTGGTACGATCTGAAAGTTCCAAAAGTTTCGTATCTGAACGATTGTAAAAGGCGTGAAAAAAAAATACCATTTTGTCACACAAATTGTCGCAAAGCACAAAACAGTTCCGAAAATTAAATGAAAATACGCACAGTTCTAAGACTGCATTCGTACCCAATCGTACAAAGTACTTTGATGAATAGGCCCCTAGGTGTTACTATAGTCTGAATCGATCGTAGGAGAAGTGGGTAGCGATGAGCGAATCTGTCCCGTTTCACTTCACCGAAAAATTTGCAAAACAGGGAAAAAATTTGTGAAACAATGAAAAATTAGCAAAACATGGCTACCATACAACTCTTTTGTACTTGATCCCAACTAAGATATAATTACCCCTTATTGGGGCAGAACAGCCCTATTGGGTTTATTTAATGGTTAAATGATTCCCTTTTCTCTGTAATAATAAAACAGTACCTGTACTTGATCCCAACTAAGATATAATTACCCCTTATTGGGGCAGAACAGCCCTATTGGGTTTATTTAATGGTTAAATGATTCCCTTTTCTCTGTAATAATAAAACAGTACCTGTACTTGATCCCAACTAAGATATAATTACCCCTTATTGGGGCAGAACAGCCCTATTGGGTTTATTTAATGGTTAAATGATTCCCTTTTCTCTGTAATAATAAAACAGTACCTGTACTTGATCCCAACTAAGATATAATTACCCCTTATTGGGGCAGAACAGCCCTATTGGGTTTATTTAATGGTTAAATGATTCCCTTTTCTCTGTAATAATAAAACAGTACCTGTACTTGATCCCAACTAAGATATAATTACCCCTTATTGGGGAAGAACAGCCCTATTGGGTTTATTTTATGTTTAAATGATTTTTAGCAGACTCAAGGTATGGAGATCCAAATTTTGGAAAGATCCCTTATCCGTTAGACCTCAGGTCCCGAGCATTCTGGATAACAGATCCCATACCTGTATATGAATGTGGCACCCATAAATCCCCTGCCTGGTAGGGCTGTGACATCAGGCCGAGGTCCCCTTGTGCCCCCGGGAGTAACCGGCCATAGTGCAGAGTATCCAGCCCAGAAGCTAATTAGCGGGTTTTTTTGGCCTCCCTAATGCTTTGCTGATTTGGCTTTCAAGTAACTTTCTGCATTACTGCCAGATAATTGGATGATAATTACACGTTTTAGTGCGGTTAAAACAAAGCACCTGCTTAAAAGCTAAAAATTAGATGTCAATAAAACGGCAAGCGAACATAATGGACTTGGCAGGGTAAAAATAAGCAAAAAAGGGAAATTATACCTTATTCACAAACAAGATTTATCATCTGTTCATATTTACTTAAAGGGGAAAACTTGTATACAGTAAAGTGAGTTAATGCAGCTCATTCACAAACAGCCCGACATATAAATACCCCGCTGTGTAGCCCCGGGGGCAGCCGTTCCTGCACTGGTACAGCTGGGGTGTTTGCTACAGAAACCCTACTATAGTTTATATAAATACCCCGCTGTGTAGCCCCGGGGGCAGCCATTCCTGCACTGGTACAGCTGGGGTGTTTGCTACAGAAACCCTACTATAGTTTATATAAATACCCCGCTGTGTAGCCCCGGGGGCAGCCATTCCTGCACTGGTACAGCTGGGGTGTTTGCTACAGAAACCCTACTATAGTTTATATAAATACCCCGCTGTGTAGCCCCGGGGGCAGCCATTCCTGCACTGGTACAGCTGGGGTGTTTGCTACAGAAACCCTACTATAGTTTATATAAATACCCCGCTGTGTAGCCCCGGGGGCAGCCATTCCTGCACTGGTACAGCTGGGGTGTTTGCTACAGAAACCCTACTATAGTTTATATAAATACCCCGCTGTGTAGCCCCGGGGGCAGCCATTCCTGCACTGGTACAGCTGGGGTGTTTGCTACAGAAACCCTACTATAGTTTATATAAATACCCCACTGTGTAGCCCCGGGGGCAGCCATTCCTGCACTGGTACAGCTGGGGTGTTTGCTACAGAAACCCTACTATAGTTTATATAAATACCCCACTGTGTAGCCCCGGGGGCAGCCATTCCTGCACTGGTACAGCTGGGGTGTTTGCTACAGAAACCCTACTATAGTTTATATAAATACCCCGCTGTGTAGCCCCGGGGGCAGCCATTCCTGCACTGGTACAGCTGGGGTGTTTGCTACAGAAACCCTACTATAGTTTATATAAATACCCCGCTGTGTAGCCCCAGGGGCAGCCATTCCTGCACTGGTACAGCTGGGGTGTTTGCTACAGAAACCCTACTATAGTTTATATAAATACCCCGCTGTGTAGCCCCGGGGGCAGCCGTTCCTGCACTGGTACAGCTGGGGTGTTTGCTACAGAAACCCTACTATAGTTTATATAAATACCCCGCTGTGTAGGCCCGGGGGCAGCCATTCCTGCACTGGTACAGCTGGGGTGTTTGCTACAGAAACCCTACTATAGTTTATATAAATACCCCGCTGTGTAGCCCCGGGGGCAGCCATTCCTGCACTGGTACAGCTGGGGTGTTTGCTACAGAAACCCTACTATAGTTTATATAAATACCCCGCTGTGTAGCCCCGGGGGCAGCCGTTCCTGCACCGGTACAGCTGGGGTGTTTGCTACAGAAACCCTACTATAGTTTATATAAATACCCCGCTGTGTAGCCCCGGGGGCAGCCGTTCCTGCACTGGTACAGCTGGGGTGTTTGCTACAGAAACCCTACTATAGTTTATATAAATACCCCGCTGTGTAGGCCCGGGGGCAGCCATTCCTGCACTGGTACAGCTGGGGTGTTTGCTACAGAAACCCTACTATAGTTTATATAAATACCCCGCTGTGTAGCCCCGGGGGCAGCCATTCCTGCACTGGTACAGCTGGGGTGTTTGCTACAGAAACCCTACTATAGTTTATATAAATACCCCGCTGTGTAGCCCCGGGGGCAGCCGTTCCTGCACCGGTACAGCTGGGGTGTTTGCTACAGAAACCCTACTATAGTTTATATAAATACCCCGCTGTGTAGCCCCGGGGGCAGCCGTTCCTGCACCGGTACAGCTGGGGTGTTTGCTACAGAAACCCTACTATAGTTTATATAAATACCCCGCTGTGTAGCCCCGGGGGCAGCCATTCCTGCACTGGTACAGCTGGGGTGTTTGCTACAGAAACCCTACTATAGTTTATATAAATACCCCGCTGTGTAGCCCCGGGGGCAGCCATTCCTGCACTGGTACAGCTGGGGTGTTTGCTACAGAAACCCTACTATAGTTTATATAAATACCCCGCTGTGTAGCCCCGGGGGCAGCCATTCCTGCACTGGTACAGCTGGGGTGTTTGCTACAGAAACCCTACTATAGTTTATATAAATACCCCGCTGTGTAGCCCCGGGGGCAGCCATTCCTGCACTGGTACAGCTGGGGTGTTTGCTACAGAAACCCTACTATAGTTTATATAAATACCCCGCTGTGTAGCCCCGGGGGCAGCCATTCCTGCACTGGTACAGCTGGGGTGTTTGCTACAGAAACCCTACTATAGTTTATATAAATACCCCGCTGTGTAGCCCCGGGGCAGCCATTCCTGCACTGGTACAGCTGGGGTGTTTGCTACAGAAACCCTACTATAGTTTATATAAATACCCCGCTGTGTAGCCCCGGGGGCAGCCATTCCTGCACTGGTACAGCTGGGGTGTTTGCTACAGAAACCCTACTATAGTTTATATAAATACCCCGCTGTGTAGCCCCGGGGGCAGCCGTTCCTGCACTGGTACAGCTGGGGTGTTTGCTACAGAAACCCTACTATAGTTTATATAAATACCCCGCTGTGTAGCCCCGGGGGCAGCCATTCCTGCACTGGTACAGCTGGGGTGTTTGCTACAGAAACCCTACTATAGTTTATATAAATACCCCGCTGTGTAGCCCCGGGGGCAGCCGTTCCTGCACTGGTACAGCTGGGGTGTTTGCTACAGAAACCCTACTATAGTTTATATAAATACCCCGCTGTGTAGCCCCGGGGGCAGCCATTCCTGCACTGGTACAGCTGGGGTGTTTGCTACAGAAACCCTACTATAGTTTATATAAATACCCCGCTGTGTAGCCCCGGGGGCAGCCATTCCTGCACTGGTACAGCTGGGGTGTTTGCTACAGAAACCCTACTATAGTTTATATAAATACCCCGCTGTGTAGCCCCGGGGGCAGCCATTCCTGCACTGGTACAGCTGGGGTGTTTGCTACAGAAACCCTACTATAGTTTATATAAATACCCTAGACATAATCCTGTCGGGGGGGGGGGGGGCTCTATTAATACATAAGTCTGTATGAAGTCAATGTATTGTTCCTGTGACCCAATTGCACCCTCCCTTCTTCACTGGTTTCCGGATAAAGTTGCCCGTTTAGAAGTCCAAGAGCCGCTTTCATTTCGCGAGATAAAAACATGATTCCAATTCAGATCTAATTTGAAAGGTTCTTTTGAAGTCGGCAGTGCTTATTTGCTATCAGGTGGGGGATCTTTCTCATTCCCAGTATTTGCACGCCTCGTGCTAATTCTATTAATTCCCCTTCTCGCTGTGTAATTAAGGGACATGGCAAAGCTCCTACTGACAGTGGGTACAGAACAGAGATATTGAATGAATGATACATATTTTATGTAATATTTGTATTTTTTACTTCCACTAATATACTTTTTATTTCAGTAGTGTGCTTCACCACTATATTCGTATTGCTTACCCGTGTTTATTGAAATTGCGGACATATTGTATCTTTAAGGCCCATGGTTCACCGAATATTTGCTTTGCCAGTGGAGAAAAGCCACGTTACCAATGAGATCTGTGCCAATTTGGCCAGCCTTGAAGGCAGGGTACCAAATGCAAACACATGGAGGATTGTGCCCATTATTGCTTTTTCCACATTGTACGTGACCCCTAAGGCGGGGTGAGCCATATCCAAATGTAAAACGAGTTGATGAGCCACACAAGCATGGAAAACCTTCATGGGGCTGCCATATTAGGGCTGTGATTGGCTATTTGGTAGCCCCTATGTGGACTAGAAGGCCTTCAGGAGAATCGGTTTGGCAGGCCACCTAGGTTTTATGCCACTAAAACTTGCCTCTAAGCCAGTAATTCAAAAATTAGCCCCTCCTTTGAGGCCACTGGAAGCAACATCCAAGGGGTTGGGGAGCAACATGTTGCCCCCGAGCCACTGGTTGGGGATCACTGCATTAAGGTGTAGTATTTCTGGCCTAAAGGTGGCCATACTTGGGCCGATTCTAGCTGCCAATATCGGTCCCTTAGACCGATTCGGCAGCTTATTGGCCTGTGTAGGGGCACTAGCGACAGCCCTGGACCACATTGGCTCGTTGATGCAGTCCCCAAACCGATTGCGCCTTTACCCGTCGAATTAGCCTAAATTCACCCTATATCGCCCACCCATAGGTGGGGATATATCGGGAGAAAATCTGCTCACTTGACAACCTTGCCAAGCGAGTGGATCTTAACGTGTATGGCCAGCTTAACACTTTATTGAGCATTTGTTCTCCTTTAAACCTATTCGCTCATCTCTGCATAATAATGGGGGCAAAATTAGGTTCCTACGTCCCACACACAGATATTACTTGGATGCAGTCTTCTTGGATGCTATTTTCCTTGTGAAATCAACCTTTGCCTAAGGGGTAATTGAAGTCTAGAGCTAAGAAAGCAGATATTATTTTTTTGTTGACTAAAGAGTGAATTAGCACTGGGCAATTTTTTTGCTATAATAAGAAAATGCCCTCTATCTATTGGCCAGGTACTCTAGGGGGTCTTGCAGTTTGTAATGCAATAAGAACCTGAGCAATGGGCCTTTTTGCTTGGTCACTGATATGCAGGAATGCTGAATACAACTCACTTGGATAATCATGGAGCCTCCTTGGAAATGACCTTGTACAAGTCATTCTGTCTCTGTGTGCCTCGGGCATCGCATTCAGCATTGGAAGCTCTACTGGGTCAAGACACATTGTGCATAAAAAATTCTGTGTTCAGTGATTTGTAAGAACGAACAGAACTAAACGAGGATGAAGAAGTTGCGTGATTAGAGAAGAATTTCGCCCAGCTAAATAGGGGCTTATGCATGGCTGCCCTTCCAACCTACTGTCATCATCACTAGAATCCCCCTGTTCAGCTGCCCATATCTCTTGGCTCTCATTATATTACAGCCTTTATATTTATACTTATATATATATACAGGTATGGGACCCGTTACCAGAATGCTTGGGACCAAGAGTATTCCAGATAAGGGGTCTTTCCGTAATTTGATCTCCATACCTTAAGTCTACTAAAAATCAATAAAACATTAATTAAACCAAATAGGACTGTTCTGCCCCCAATAAGGGGTAATTATATCTTAGTTGGGATCAAGTACAGGTACTGTTTTATTATTACAGAGAAAAGGGAATCATTTAACCATTAAATAAACCCAATAGGGCTGTTCTGCCCCAATAAGGGGTAATTATATCTTAGTTGGGATCAAGTACAGGTACTGTTTTATTATTACAGAGAAAAGGGAATCATTTAACCATTAAATAAACCCAATAGGGCTGTTCTGCCCCCAATAAGGGGTAATTATATCTTAGTTGGGATCAAGTACAGGTACTGTTTTATTATTACAGAGAAAAGGGAATCATTTAACCATGAAATAAACCCAATAGGGCTGTTCTGCCCCAATAAGGGGTAATTATATCTTAGTTGGGATCAAGTACAGGTACTGTTTTATTATTACAGAGAAAAGGGAATCATTTAACCATTAAATAAACCCAATAGGGCTGTTCTGCCCCCAATAAGGGGTAATTATATCTTAGTTGGGATCAAGTACAGGTACTGTTTTATTATTACAGAGAAAAGGGAATCATTTAACCATTAAATAAACCCAATAGGGCTGTTCTGCCCCAATAAGGGGTAATTATATCTTAGTTGGGATCAAGTACAGGTACTGTTTTATTATTACAGAGAAAAGGGAATCATTTAACCATTAAATAAACCCAATAGGGCTGTTCTACAGGTTTCCGGATAAGGGATCCTATACCTGTATTGCTTTATAATGGCCAAAAATTTAGAAATGTATTTCAGTTAAAAAAATAGGCAGAATGCATCTTCCACACAAGTTCTATCTATTATCCACCTTTTTTTGTATTTTTTTGTGTTTATTTGAGCCCTGTCCCTTTAAAGTGACAGTTTTCAATCAATTCTTCTTCTTTTATTATTGTTTTTCCTGTTATTTTTACACGGTTGTCAGGCTTTGAATTTCAACTGTCGCCTGATTGATGGGGCTTAATTAGCCAACCTGGCAGTAGTTGGGAAGTCAGAATGGGAGATTAGAAGGAGAGGGCTGGAAAAGAATTAGAAGCAATTAAATATAAGAATAACGATGACATGAAACCCTTACAATGTATCTGTTTCTATGAAGCTGACAGGCTGAACTTTTCAGGCAGGAAATAGACAGAATATGAACTCTAATAATTAGAAATAGTACAAAATAAATACAACCAAATGAAATTTTTTTTATAACATGTTGAAAGTTAATATAAAGGTGAACGTCCTATTTAAGAGGCCACTTCACAAGCCCATATGCATTGGTTTGGGCAGGGTCGGTCTGGGCCCTAGTGGGCTCCCAGCGGCCCAGACCCGACCCTTGCTGGCGCTACCCCTGCCCGACCGTTCCTCCCTTGACGCGGGTAGGGGACCCTGCGGGGGAGGGGGGGGGGTTAGGGGGCCCTACAGAGGGGGGGTTAGGGGATGTGGTCGGTGGGGGCACCTGCAGGGCCCCTGGGGCAGGAGCCCCAGTGAGTCCTGCACCCCCCAGTCTGACCCTGGGTTGGGGGATATGTGGCAATAGGGTTATAGGTTTAATGAACCAATGATTAGATGGTTCCTACAGGCTTGGAGAATTGCCCCGACATACACACTGCTAAAGGAATACACACACTGCTGGAGGAACACTGGGTTGTTGTAATGGGGGCAAAATTAGGTTCCTACGTCCCACACACAGATATTACTTGGATGCAGTCTTCTTGGATGCTATTTTCCTTGTGAAATCAACCTTTGCCTAAGGGGTAATTGAAGTCTAGAGCTAAGAAAGCAGATATTATTTTTTTGTTGACTAAAGAGTGAATTAGCACTGGGCAATTTTTTTGCTATAATAAGAAAATGCCCTCTATCTATTGGCCAGGTACTCTAGGGGGTCTTGCAGTTTGTAATGCAATAAGAACCTGAGCAATGGGCCTTTTTGCTTGGTCACTGATATGCAGGAATGCTGAATACAACTCACTTGGATAATCATGGAGCCTCCTTGGAAATGACCTTGTACAAGTCATTCTGTCTCTGTGTGCCTCGGGCATCGCATTCAGCATTGGAAGCTCTACTGGGTCAAGACACATTGTGCATAAAAAATTCTGTGTTCAGTGATTTGTAAGAACGAACAGAACTAAAGGAATACACACACTGCTGGAGGAACACTGGGTTGTTGTAGAGCAGGGGTCCCTGGGGTGAAGCACAACCATGATAAAAGTCCATGGAGGAGCCAAATAAGGGCTGTGACTGGTTATTTGGTAGCCTCTATGCACCCTGACAGGGGTTTGGTAGTACCAAACGTATCTCCAAGCCAGGAATTGACAAATAAGCACCTGCTTTGGGAACACTGAAAGCAACATCCAAGGGGTTGGGGAGCAACATATTGGGGGGGTCACTGTCACTGTGAGAAATACTCAAACAATCTCAGAAAAATGTTGATCTTCCTCTACTAATATTATAATGGGAGAAATAAAATGAATCTGAGTTTAAGTAGTTCTGTGACATTAAGAAGGAGTACGAGAAGCAAATATATTCATACAGGGTCGCACTGGGCTGCCGGGACACCGGGAAAAATCCTGGTGGGCCCCGGCTCTAGTGATCCCTGGTGGCCCAGATCCGACCCTTGCCGGCGCTCCCCCTACCCGATGCGTTATATTTAAGCGCTCGGGGGAGGACGTTGGGTGGGGGCCCTGCGAGGGGGGGAGGGCCGGCGGGGGCACCTGCAGGGCCCTTCACCCCCAAGTCCGACCCTGCATTCATACTGTTTGGAGGGACAATAATGCTGGTGACTGGGCATATATAGCCCTATATGTAATAAAAGGCACAGAGTTTGCCCAGGAGAACTATCCCATAGCAACCAATAAGATGTTTGCTTTAAAACAGGTGGCCATTGAATGCTTCCTGCTGATTGGTTGCCATGGGTTACTGCTCCTGGGCAAACTAAGTGTCTATTAATACATAACCCCAATAGTGTTGAAAACATATGTTTTTTTACAGCTTTGCAGTGACTTCAACAACCATACAACATAATGGAGATTGGCCAAAAATGATGTTCATTTATGAACTATGAAGAAAGTGTTGGCAAAACTTTTACCGAAATGCAAACTTTTTGTCAAAATGGGATTTCTATAAATTGCCAAGTTCAGAAAAGTGGAAAAGTCAGTGAACTTGACCTGTTTCCATTGAACAACTGTTGGTTGCAATAGTGAGTTTTTGTTTGACAACTTCATCTTCAGCCCCTACATCTCAATGTGAGAGAGTTGCAGGTATGACAGTGACTGAGGCTACAAACCTTACTGTGGTTCCCTGAGCCCCTACATCTCAATGTGAGAGAGCTTCAGGTATAACATTGACTGAGGCTACCAACCTTACTGTGGTTCCCTGAGCCCTTACATCTCAATGTGAGAGAGCTGCAGGTATGACATTGACTGAGGCTACCAACCTTACTGCGGTTCCCTGAGCCCCTACATCTCAATGTGAGAGAGCTGCAGGTATGACATTGACTGAGGCTACCAACCTTAATGCGGTTTCCTGAGCCCCTACATCTCAGTGTGAGAGAGCTGCAGGTATGACATTGACTGAGGCTACCAACCTTACTGCAGTTCCCTGAGCCCCTACATCTCAATGTGAGAGAGCTGCAGGTATGACATTGACTGAGGCTACCAACCTTATTGCGGTTCCCTGAGCCCCTACATCTCAATGTGAGAGAGCTTGCAGGTATGACATTGACTGAGGCTACCAACCTTATTGCGGTTCCCTGAGCCCCTACATCTCAATGTGAGAGAGCTGCAGGTATGACATTGACTGAGGCTACCAACCTTATTGCGGTTCCCTGAGCCCCTACATCTCAATGTGAGAGAGCTGCAGGTATGACATTGACTGAGGCTACCAACCTTACTGCGGTTCCCTGAGCCCCTACATCTCAATGTGAGAGAGCTGCAGGTACGACATTGAGAGAGCTGCAGGAATGACATTGACTGAGGCTACCAACCTTACTGCGGTTCCCCTACATCTCAGTGGACTGTGGTTCCTCTGTACAAATAATTTTTTCGTTCATATTATCAATTTTGGACCAGGGGACTTATATTTCCCCACATTATCCATCTAGGCCATTTCATCTGTATCTCGAGGCATCACACAAACAGTGAATAACTATCTCCTAACAGATTATCAGCAGTTTGCTCTCCATCTACAAGTGCCGCTACACTCGCTATCCCACTGATAAAGCCTTTTATTTCCATTTCCCACCATGCCGAGGGGACAAAGTCTTTTTCATCCCTTTCCAATGCAGCGAGTGGGTTCCAAACTGGGCCTGATTGGGTCCATGTGTTTCCTAGGTGATAAGCTTTGCATTTTTTTGTAAGAGACGTGTGAGGGAAAGTGCGGGGAGATTAACCCTCCCCAGAGATGCCCCTCGGCTTTGATAATTTCCCTACATTTAGACGCAATAATTAGCTTGTCTGTGGCTTTTCCCACTGGCTGTTTGTCCTGGCTCTGATCCGTACACCGAGGTCCAGCTGATGTTAAAAGGCAATGTGGTACTTATCACAATGTTTGTTTTGTTGTCACATTTCCAGGGATTTTCAGACTGTGTTTACACTAATGTCCTGTGTGGGTCCTACATCCTGCTTCACACTACCCTACCCTACCTGCAGGGGGAGTAACTGTATTTTGACCTGGGAACCATGTAAACCAATCAACCAGGTCACAAAAAAATATATTTTTTATATTCAACCTGAACCTGGTAAGATGCCCCACCTTAATGCTATCTAATGGCTACACCCTGATCTATAATCCAAGCCCATCTGTTACACTAAGACCCCCTTCCTTGGCCAGGAGTTGTCAGGATTCCCTAGTCCAGTGACCCCGAACCAGTGGCTCAGGGGCAACATGTTGCTCCCCAACCCCTTGGGTGTTGCTCTCAGTGCCCCCAAACCAGGGAGTTATTTTTGAATTCCTGACTTGGGGGCAAGTTTTGGTTGAATAAAAACAAGATTTCCTACCAAATAAAGCCCCTGTAAGCTGATAGGGTGCATAGAGGCACCTAATAGCCAATCACAGCCCTTATTTGGCTCCTCCATGAACTTTTATGGTGCTTGTGTTGTTCCCCAAGTCTTTTTACATTTGACTGTGGCTCCTGAGTAAGAAAGGCTGGGGACCCCTGGCCTAATCTATACAAAGGGAAGTCGCTTGACCTCTTTGAACCCGACTTGCTGAAGGGGGTGTTTGGTTTTGGACAGACTGAGGTGAAAGCCCACATGTAGGGGCTGCCGCTTGGTTACCCCAGTCCCAAGCTTCTGCTACTCCTCGCATCATGTACCGCCCCCTTCACAAATGGAGTGGGAGTGCAGACATATGGGGGGGGGGGAGCAGGAGGAGCGGGCTGTACCAGTGAAGGGAGTGGGAGGAGTGGGCTGTACCAGTGAAGGGAGTGGGAGGAGCGGGGTGTGCCAGTGAAGGGAGTGGGAGGAGCGGGCTGTACCAGTGAAGGGAGTGGGAGGAGTGGGCTGTACCAGTGAAGGGAGTGGGAGGAGCGGGCTGTGCCAGTGAAGGGAGTGGGAGGAGCGGGCTGTGCCAATGAAGGGAGTGGGAGGAGTGGGCTGCACCAGTGAAGGGAGTGGGAGGAGCGGCCTGTGGCAGTGAAGGGAGTGGGAGGAGCGGCCTGTGGCAGTGAAGGGAGTGGGAGGAGCGGCCTGTGGCAGTGAAGGGAGTGGGAGGAGCGGGCTGTGCCAGTGAAGGGAGTGGGAGGAGCGGGCTGTGCCAGTGAAGGGAGTGGGAGGAGTGTGCTGCGCCAGTGAAGGGAGTGGGAGGAGTGAGCTGCACCAGTGAAGGGAGTGGGAGGAGCGGGCTGTGCCAGTGAAGGGAGTGGGAGGAGTGAGCTGCACCAGTGAAGGGAGTGGGAGGAGTGAGCTGCACCAGTGAAGGGAGTGGGAGGAGCGGGCTGTGCCAGTGAAGGGAGTGGGAGGAGTGAGCTGCACCAGTGAAGGGAGTGGGAGGAGTGAGCTGCACCAGTGAAGGGAGTGGGAGGAGCGGGCTGTGCCAGTGAAGGGAGTGGGAGGAGTGGGCTGTGCCAGTGAAGGGAGTGGGAGGAGCGGGCTGTGCCAGTGAAGGGAGTGGGAGGAGTGAGCTGCACCAGTGAAGGGAGTGGGAGGAGCGGGCTGTGCCAGTGAAGGGAGTGGGAGGAGCGGGCTGTGCCAGTGGGGGCCACAGGGCCAACTAGGGCTGCTGGCCCAGTCCGACCCTGTTTGAAGGTAATACAGGTAATACACTTGGTGCTACACAGGCATTATCAGAGAATACGCTTTTATTTTACTGCACAGAATGGGGCTCAGTGCCCCCCCCGCCCCCAGTTACATCTTAAACAGAAAAGCAAGTTTCTCACTTGTGATATTTATACTTCCGACATTTCACTGTTGCTCAAATGTGCCAGATTGTGAATCAGAGGCACCCAGAGTCCCTACTTACTCATCATTTGTAGGTGAGAATATGTTTAAAGGGTGCGAGCAAACTTAACCCATTGCTGCCCAGACACTGTGAGAAAGGAAATGTTTTATATCAGTTTGTTTGGTTCTCGGCCTCTTGGTTCAGCAGATTTCCTGCAAATTGTTTTTCAAAATACCTTTATCTAAAGATTAGCTGATTGGCCAATCAGTGCCCCGTGCCCTGCATTTGTACTCACTGGCAGCCAATAGAATTCATCAATAGGTGCAAGTCTGACTTTCCTACACAGATTCCGTATACCTTAGACAGGGGTTTGATCCCCATAGTAGAGTCCCACAGCGGGTTGGGTACCCATGGGTTACTTCCAAGGTCTGCGGGTTGTGGGTCTTATTTATATATCCTATTTTATATTATATTATCTATACTTTCGTCCTCTACTTATTTTTTTAAATGTTTTTTTCTACCCTGCCCACTTTTGATGATGTCACTTCTGGTTTGCAGCAACAACACTTCCTGTTTAATGGTGGTTAGTAAGTTGCGGATGGGGTTGTGGATAAGGCAGTTGCAGGTCAGGTCAGTGGGTCCAAATGGGTTAATGTGGGTTGCTGGTCCGGCTCGGGTTCAGGTCTCAAAAATTGGTTCTGTGCCAGACTCTACCTTTTATTTCCCCTATAGACCTCAGCTTCTTCAGATCAGCCCCAATAGCGAAGCTACTACAGGGGGGGCAAATTAGTGAAGGGATTTCACCCCCCCAAAAAAACTGATTTATAAGTGATCCTCTGAGCATTTGCAATCATTTACTATTTTTAGTGGTTTCTGAGATATTAGCAGTATAGACAGACAGTTTAATACCACTAGGTAGGCTTTCAGCTCTCTATGAAGGCCCAGAGTGTCAGCGACCCAACTCTCTCTGTACTTTCTGTATTCAGTTAACCCATGGTTTGCTGACCTTCAGCTGAGACAGGTATTAGTTTATATTGCAAAAGTGATGAGGGAAGAACGCTGAGTATGTTTATATGAATTTATTTTTTGGGTTTAGATCCCCTTTAATGGTAGGGCACTTAATGGAATAGGTGCAGTTTAATGGGCAGCATTAATAAGGCCTGACTACACTATCTGGTTCCTATCTGGTTCCTATCTGGTTGCTAGGGTCAGGGATCCATGCAACCAGAAAGCAGATCAATTTTTAGCCTCTACTTCTCCTTCTTTTCAGGCCCTGTTCAATTCTTCCTTCATTCCAGCATTAAAAAAAGCGCTAGCCAATGGCAGTCTCAGCTTCAGACCACACAATACAATAACAATAGTAATTGCAAAATTCAAAAAAATGAAGATTAAAGTGATTGTTCACCTTTGAGTTAACTTTTAGTATGATCTAGACTAGAGTAATATTTGGATATCATTTGCAATTGGTCTTCATTTTTTCTTCATTTTTTTTTATTTGTGGATTTTTAATTTCTCTTTTTGTTCAGCAAATCTGCAGTTTGAAGTTTCAACAGCTATCTGGTTGCTAGGGGTCAAATTACCTTGGTAACCAGGCAGTGGTTTGAATAGGAGACTGGAATATACTGTAACTAGTAGAGGACCTGGATAGAACAATAAGTTATAAAAAGTAACAATAACAATAAAACTGGAGCCTCACAGAGCAATAGTTTTCGGTTGCCGGGGTCAGTGACCCCCATTTGAAAGCTGGAGAGAGTCAGAAGAAGAAGGCAAAAGGCTGGGGGGCCACTAAGTGCAAAAAAGCATCTCATCTCCCCTCCCAGCTGTATTTATAATGTGACATATGGAAATGCGAGACCATGTGACTCGGCGGGACGCAAGTCCGGACATCCGGCGAATCAGTTACCTGCAACAAATTCAAATGATTGTAATTACACGGAGAATGGGGAGCGCTGGGTGCGATGCGCCGCCGCCGTGCCAATCACCGGGAGCAGCTGCATCTCATTTCCCCATCTGAAAGGAACACAAGTGGGCTGCGTTCTACTGAGCCCCGCCATATAAATACTCCCTGTGACCTTCCCCTGCCGGCTGCCAGCGACTCCCCAATTCCATGAAAAGAGTGCGTTTATTTTAGTGACTCACCAAAAACCTTCAGGGGGGGGGGGTCTAATTATGTTCAGGTGGAAATAGATGTCGCCGAGACCGATTTAAGAACAGCAGCAAATTTGACATGAAATGTGCTGTTTGCTGGAACTGCCCTATTACCGTGGCAACTGCTAAAATGTCACTCATGTATTATAAGGGATAATGTACCCCTACTGTAAATGATAAGGATATTAGCAGTCACTGAGGGGTTCTGTGCCCATATAAAGGCACAAGGCTGCAGGCTGAGTTATACAGGGAACTCTGAGTATCACTCATGTATTATAAGGGATAATGTACCCCCTACTGTAAATGATAAGGATATTAGCAGTCACTGAGGGGTTCTGTGCCCATATAAAGGCACAAGGCTGCAGGCTGAGTTATACAGGGAACTCTGAGTATCACTCATGTATTATAAGGGACTAATGTACCCCCTACTGTAAATGATAAGGATATTAGCAGTCACTGAGGAGTTCTGTGCCCATATAAAGGCACAAGGCTGCAGGCTGAGTTATACAGGGAACTCTGAGTATCACTCAGGTATTATAAGGGATAATGTACCCCCTACTGTAAATGATAAGGATATTAGCAGTCACTGAGGGGTTCTGTGCCCATATAAAGGCACAAGGCTGCAGGCTGAGTTATACAGGGAACTCTGAGTATCACTCATGTATTATAAGGGATAATGTACCCCCTACGGTAAATGATAAGGATATTAGCAGTCACTGGGGGGTTCTGTGCCCATATAAAGGCACAAGGCTGCAGGCTGAGTTATACAGGGAACTCTGAGTATCACTCATGTATTATAAGGGATAATGTACCCCCTACTGTAAATGCTAAGGATATTAGCAGTCACTGAGGGGTTCTGTGCCCATATAAAGGCACAAGGCTGCAGGCTGAGTTATACAGGGAACTCTAATATGCTACACTATTCTGTGATTTTCAGAAATGGCACAGACAATTATGAAATTCACAGAATAGTGCAAGATATTCAGATTGTGAACCTTAAATAAGAAATAGGAGATGTAATGCAGAGACAGCTGAAGAGCTACAGGTTGGAGTTCCCGGATTAATTGGTTGTTGTGACGCATCACATTACTTTATCCTACACAGATCTGACAAGTCTGTCACTTCTAGTCCCTGGCCGTGGATGTAGAACCCCCCGCGCATCGCTTTCCCCGACCTGCAGACACGCGATACTTATGGATATAAGACCCTGTAGTGTATATATTGATTAAACCAACTGCCAAGGAAAGCCCCTCCGAAAACTTTCTTGCCTGGGGGCCCAGTAGGGTTGCCACCTGTCCGGTTTTGATCCAGACATCCTGGTTTTCCATAGGGCTGCCCACGGCTAAACCTCCTTCCCGGTTTTCCAAATTTAGTCCATGAATCATGTGTTTATTTGCTCACCCTACAGTGATAGCTTTGTGCAGCCTCCATACCCAACCCAACACTCCCCAGTGACCTACAAGGCCCAGCACCTTCACCTATATAGTCTATATAATCTAATATTCTATTTGCTACCCCCCCCCACTTTTCTTTCTATAATGTAATGTCATTTTGTTGTTTTTAAAAAGAATTTTCTCAAGAATTTCTCTACAATTTTTTCCATCTCTTGTACTATTGTGCCCGGCAAGATAACAGTTGGGAGGATTATAGAACGTCAGGAAAGTGCAGCGGTGCATGTCAGGGGACGCTCGGCACAGATGAAGCCTGTGTGCCCAATTGGGGCCCTGAAGCCACAATAAGAATTTTATCTCCCACGTGCAAGAGTGGCTATTTGGGATCCAACATGGCAGCGGAAACAAAAAGAACATTTTCGAGATTTAAATGGTTTAGTCTCGTTCTTTCTCATTGTGCAGAAAACAGTTCCGGACTGTGGGAATCAACTGGAGAGACCGAGGAAATCTCTCTGGGAATTAGGGGTGCACTATTTTAGGATCCAGCCGAACCCCGAATCCTTTGTGGAAGATTCACCCCGAATACCGAACTGCAATCTTAATTTGCAGTTATTTGCTTGTTTGCATTGGGTGAAATCCTACAGATGGAGCCCTAACTACTGACTTACCAGGTACATTTGATTCACGTGGCCAAAAATACAGTATATGAACTGTTTGTATAAAGAGTTCAATGTATTTCAATGCCTTAAGCAAATTAAAGGGGAACCTGTCACTCACATATAGAAAGCCGTATAATAAAAGTCCTTTGCAAATTAAACATGAAAAAAATCGTCCATACCTGTATTAAATGTATTTAAAATTCTAAGCTGTCAATCATTTATTGCCTGCCCCGCCTCTATGCCTCAGGTATAGAGGCGGAGCAAGCAAAATATGATTGACAGTTCAGATTTTTAATAACCGTTAGCACTTCCTAGATGTCACCTAAATGGCAAATAAGCAAGATTTTAGGATTATACAGGTATGGGACCTGTTATCCAGAATGCTTGGTAGCAGAGGTTTTCCGTATAAGGGATCTTTCTGTAGTATGGATCTCCATAACTTAAGTCTGATACAGGTACTGTTTTATTATTACAGGTATAGGACCCGTTATCCAGAATGCTCGGGACCAAGGGTATTCCGGATAAGGGGTCTTTCCGTAATTTGGATCTTCATACCTTATGTCTACTGAAAAATTAATAAAACATTAATTAAACCCATTAGGATTATTTTGCATCCACTAAGGATTAATTATATCTTAGTTGGGATCAAGTACAGGTACTGTTTTATTATTACAGAGAAAAGGGAATCATTTAACCATTAAATAAACCCAATAGGGCTGTTCTGCCCCAATAAGGGGTAATTATATCTTAGTTGGGATCAAGTACAGGTACTGTTTTATTATTACAGAGAAAAGGGAATAATTTAACCATGAAATAAACCCAATAGGGCTGTTCTGCCCCCAATAAGGGGTAATTATATCTTAGTTGGGATCAAGTACAAGTACTGTTTTATTATTACAGAGAAAAGGGAATCATTTAACCATTAAATAAACCCAATAGGGCTGTTCTGCCCCAATAAGGGGTAATTATATCTTAGTTGGGATCAAGTACAGGTACTGTTTTATTATTACAGAGAAAAGGGAATCATTTAACCATGAAATAAACCCAATAGGGCTGTTCTGCCCCCAATAAGGGGTAATTATATCTTAGTTGGGATCAAGTACAGGTACTGTTTTATTATTACAGAGAAAAGGGAATCATTTAACCATTAAATAAATCCAATAGGGCTGTTCTGCCCCAATAAGGGGTAATTATATCTTAGTTGGGGTCAATTACAGGTACTGTTTTATTATTACAGAGAAAAGGGAATCATTTAACCATTAAATAAACCCAATAGGGCTGTTCTGCCCCAATAAGGGGTAATTATATCTTAGTTGGGATCAAGTACAGGTACTGTTTTATTATTACAGAGAAAAGGGAATCATTTAACCATGAAATAAACCCAATAGGGCTGTTCTGCCCCAATAAGGGGTAATTATATCTTAGTTGGGATCAAGTACAGGTACTGTTTTATTATTACAGAGAAAAGGGAATCATTTAACCATGAAATAAACCCAATAGGGCTGTTCTGCCCCAATAAGGGGTAATTATATCTTAGTTGGGATCAAGTACAGGTACTGTTTTATTATTACAGAGAAAAGGGAATCATTTAACCATTAAATAAACCCAATAGGGCTGTTCTGCCCCAATAAGGGGTAATTATATCTTAGTTGGGATCAAGTACAGGTACTGTTTTATTATTACAGAGAAAAGGGAATCATTTTAAAAATTAGAATTATTTGCTTATAATGGAGTCTATGGGAGATGGGCTTTCCGGAATTCAGAACTTTCTGGATAATGGGTTTCCGGATAAGGGTTCCGATACCTGTACAAAATTTACCTTACTAACAGTGTCCACAAAATGAGACCTGTCGTTCTGACTGTAATTGTGACTTCCAAGACTAAAGGAAACAAAATGGAAGTAATTTATATCGAGTAAATGAAGTTTTATTTTGCTTCACGGTGAAAAGGATTTGTAATTATATCCTAGGATGATAGGTCCCCTTTATGCCTTGTGAATTCAGCTTAGAAAACTCTAACTATATCCTGAGAAACCGCAGCTCCATCTTTAGGTTGGGAACCCCCATATATCATTCACTGGCTTAAAGTGGAAAAAGGCAAATAATAAAGACCAGGGGGCTAATGTATCAACACAGATGTTAGATTGCACCAGTGCAATTACCCTGTCAAGCAGTTAGCAATTAATTGTGATCAGTGTAGTGCAGTTTAATAAGGAAGTAACGTCGCTTGCTGAGGGTAACTGCAATTAAGATACTGAATTAGTATATATATATATATATATGTAGTTTTAATTCTGGAAACTCTTTTCCTCTTTTCCTACACCCAAACACAACTTAAGTCTTTTGAAAAGTAAACCTAATTTCAAGCAACTTTGCAATATACATCAATTAAGCAATATGCAGGCTTTTCCTGATGTTTAATGTAATAATCTGGTTTGGAACAGTTCCCTAAGCCCCGCCCCCTGTTCCCCTGCTGATTGGCTGACTACTTTGTGACTCCAATAAAATGCAACAGTAGCCTGTCCTCAGCCAGCCTTCAGCCTGCCTCCTCCCAATCCCACAATTCCCTGCTGCACACGTGATGTCAATAAGGAAAGGAACATCCCAGCGCAATGCATTGTGGGTTATGTAGTTCCTGCATGCTGTCTGTAAGCTGTGGGGAAGTTGTTACAATTTGTAACATCAGTGTTTTAGTCTCTCCTCCCCTGCCAGGATTTCAAATGATGCAGAAAGAGAAGAACTGGTTTGCAGCTGGATTTCAGCATATAAAAATGGTATTTATTCCTACTTTTTGAAGGAACAGATTACAGGGATAGGGATATAAGGGGTTTCTGTGCTGCGTGGGGCTCTCTAACACATTTTAAGAAGCTGGAGTTCCCCTTTAAATAGCCACTTTAGCTAGAAATTAGGCTTTCCAACAACTGCCTGTAATGAATATGCCTACGGTACAGCTACACAGATTGCAAAGCAAATAACAGGAGCCAATCACAATGTTTTGATATCTGACAGACATATCACAGAGCTGCGTTACGCTGCGTTACTGATGCTGTAATTGGTTGGTTTATGGTGGCAGCTAAAACTGACGGATACAATAAATGGAGGAGCGGCTGGGGAACAAAAACTAAATATTGTAAGAATAATATTGACATTCTGCATTGGGAAACCCCTATACCGTCACGGGGTACAAACACGCTGACAGGTTGAATGGAGCCAAAACTGCCATTTGCGGAGCAAGGAGCAAGACTAACGGTTATTCCAAAAATGCTTTTGTGATTTTTGCTTCCTAGATACAATTTTGGGGTACATTTTATTGTCAGTGTTGCTGGGGGTACTCGGGAACACCCCACAGCTGTGCTGTGCTCATAATATACTTCTCATTGGCTCATTCTGTGATCATTCAGCCAATGGATAGTTATATAAAGCTCATCAGTGCACTTCTACCTATCTAAGCATATCTAGCATAACTACTATCCTTAAATCACATGTAACCCCCCTCAAAAAAAAAAAATCAGTGAACAGCCTCTAAAATTACCTGCCACTTCTGTTGTTCAAGGGTTAATAGTATGGCTGCAGCCTTAATCACTTGGGATTCCTTCTCCTCATATAACCCACTCCCCCCTCCCTTAGGAACTGACTTTGGCTCTTGGCTTACTGAGCATGCACAGGTTACTACAAATAGGCTCCAGTCTAACAGCCAATGAACAGATGGCACTGCTGTTTTCCATAGAAACTCTGGTCTAGCTGTGCACTCTGCTGGAGAAACATGTTTTTTTCTTATAACCTCCTCTCCTAAGCTTAGATTAACCATTACAGTGCTCAGTCCAAGCAGGACTTGTTATCAAAGTAAATTCTGCCTGTGTAAGCCTGCATTTCATGAACTTTAGAGCGCACATGTGCTGTTTGCAGATGTAAATGTCACTGGAGACACGTGAGAGGGCCTTTAGGTGAAAGCTGCTAATAGTTTTAGAAAAATGTGATGGTGCTTGTGAACAGAGGAGATACAAATGGTGCAGTTTGGGTGGGTGTGATGTGCCCAACTGCTATACATAGTAGGAAAATGTGGGGCTTAGATGTTCTTTAACTTGCAAGGAACTGATTATAGGACCATGTTCCTACTTTTTCTATTAGTCTAGGAAGTTCATGAGATACCACATAGAGGCACAACCAGAGGCACTGAAGCCCAACAAACCACTTGGGCCCATTGGGATCGCTTTGTATATAAGTGACTACATGCCATTGTTTGAGATACAGCACATATAAAGCATCAATGGACTGATAGCTCTTAACCTCTTTCACCAGTCAAAAGTTCTTTTAAACCACCACCATCTTTCTTATTATACCCACTATACCCATTATACATCACAAAGATGGCTACATGAGATGATATTGGTAGGATACATCCCACCATCCAATCACTGTGAGGGCTGACCGGGTCAGTATAATTCCTATACCAGTCATGAAGTTTCTCCAGCTGCACTGAGCTGGTTTGCTTGTATCCGATAGCACAAACTAGCACAGTTGTCTAAATTAGAGTTTCTATAACTGGAGGAACATTCCCTTGAAACCCAAGTGGAGCTCATACATGACAACTACTTTATCATACCTGTATAGTCTGCCATGTTTTTTTCACCCATAGTAAGATTTTTTTTCACATACCTTGCACCCGTTAGTGCATAAATGAATATTAGCAGTTAAAAATGCTGTACAATTCGTTGCCTCCATGGACACCTGTTCTTCATGAAGAAAATCCTAAAAGTATTGCTGGCTTTGAATTGTCCATATATAAGATGGTCTTTATTAAATGTATTTTCTCTTTAAATGGAATATCTGTCTCCTTATATTCCCTGCACTGCTGATCATGACTACAAGTACAGTTGAACCAATGCAGCTCCAGCCAGGGTTCCACTTTGCATTTTCCCGTCACAGGTCTAATAATCCCAGAACATGCAAAGCACTGTGGGAATTGCTTGGTCTTGGTCGGAAAAGGCCTGTCTACTGCTACATTGCTCCAATGGTGTACGTAGTCGGGACTAGCAGTGATGAAAATAGCAAGACTTACAGAGCAAAAGTGCTTCTAAAAGTCACTTTCCATTTTTCACATGGCAAATATTATTTGTTACAATGTGGGTAGAATTCCCATTTTAGTTAGGAAAGTGTTAATATAAAAACGCTAAAATTCCAACAATAGAAACCTCAAGCTAAAATGCCCCCTCTTTGTACAGCAAATACATATCCCATTAATGCCATATGACATATTTTGAACTTTCGGTTCAGCTGGTATACGTGCGCCAGCCCTGCTGGCAAACTGTGTCACCTGACCTAACGATATCGTCATGGCTAGCGATCAGACAAATAAACAGTGACATTGTTCAGCCAAATTTGTATGCTCGTTCCCATTCTGCTCGCTTTAATGCAATGCTCTACAGTTCTTCATCCATCATTTGTTTGCTCCCCTTAACTCATTGTTATATGGAAACACAGTCATAATTATCATTATTGCAGACAATACAGTAAAATTGCCCCAAAGGCTGAGACTCCTTCCCCCACATGGTTTAGGATTATCAATTTATCAACCCTCGTTAGCTATTGTACCTCAATGGGATCTCTCATATATACATACCCAGAGTCTCTCTAACTACCTACATTCAGTCAACAGATGGACTTGTTAATTACTTTTTTACTGTCCCATATGGTAAAACTGTAGATTATAGCCCAATAAAACCCATAGCCAGAAGCCCCACAAACCCAGGGATGGATTACTAGCATTTGGGGGGCAGCAACGTTGATGTCCCTTTGCAGATTGCCCAGAGCTGCCGTACACTTCAGCACAATACAAGTACAGTTACTGATTATTTTTCTCCTTGTTTTCTGGCTGCCAGTGGAACCTTCCCTCTTCTCCCCTTGGAGAAGCAAAGAGTTTATTGAAAGCCCCGGCACATATCCTGGTGTGGACCAGCTGAAAGCTGTAATATACAGTTTCCTGAGGCCAGCAACATGGGGTGCTTCATTGGTTGTCTCAGCAGGTTCATGAGATTGCCCCCCTAGCTAGCTAGCTATATTTTTGGAGCCCACCACCATCCTGTCCATAATCACCCTGCAGGGAAAATGGTGGGGCTCATGGATGTTCTCCCTAGAGTTACACCCCTCTCTCATGGGTTTAGATACTGTATATCAGCAGTTGTGGAATTATTGAAGACTACAATGTAATCAAATTTCTTGAGTGGCATTTGTCCATGCCAGGAGAGCTGGACTGTGGTGGTACCTTGGTCAGCTGTAGGGCATGGCCCTCCTGTATTGAAGAACTACAGGACTGAGGGTTCCTCTGCCACCACAACAGGAGGAAAGATATTGAGAGGTTGCCTATGTCTGCCCTGGGTTGTCTTGGCACCACGGTTACTACCAGCCTCTGCTGCCAGAGACGAAGCTCACCCCATGTTACGGACATTAGCTATTCAGCCAATTCTACACAGCAGCTTTGTTTACATTCAGTTCTCCATCATGCCCTTCCCACCTTCAGGGCATCCGCTGAGATCCAACTCACCACATCTGCACAATGGCAAGTTATTGTCATGTTTAACAACCTGGTGGGAATCACTGACACCTTGAGAGAGTGTTAAACTGAGAGCAGCGCTCAACAAGCCGTTCCATTCTATGTACAGCCGAAATGAATGCCAGCTCTGATGCCCTCTTTTATGGCAAACAGCCATCTGTTCAACACATAGACAGATGCATGAATACACGCAATACCCAAACAACAAAATCCACTGTACACATCACATTAATACACACCTACCAGTGTGGGTAAGAGTGTAACCAGCTCAGTAAACACTGTCCTGCCCTCTCCCACTTCTAAAATAGCACAAGTATAGCCAACAAAGGGTGAAAACAAGAGCATGTAAGGGTGGCATTGGGTCATTTTAGCCTTAAACTTACCCATTCCAGGGCTCGGAGGAAAGCAAGCGGTTCCTTAAGTGTCCGAAAGGACCCAGATGATACAATCTTTAGAAATGAAACAACATATTCAGCACAATAGAAGAGTTTCCTGTATATAGACACATATAATATTCCATATAGAAGAGCACACTGACAAAATACACTTTGACTCACCTGATTTAAAAGATCCATTTGGTCCCTATAATGACTATTTTCCAAATCTTTCTACCACAAGCCACAACCAGGGGCTTCAACAATACACACGAGATGACAGAAGCTCATCGAACACTTTTTTTTTTTATTCTAACATACCGAGAAACACAGTGAGGTTGGACGTAGAGCGCTGGATCTGAGGCTTCCCTCTGGGTCCTAACGAGACCCATGTTCAGAGTAAAGAATAAAAAGCTCTATATACCGACATCCACAGAGAAACACATCCGAATTAAGCAAGAGATGTTCAAAATGGTTATTCTTTATTGGGATAATACCGAGCAAACATTAGAATAAAACAACCATTGAAGACAATACATGTTATGATCTATAGGTGGGATCTTCAAACTAGGTGCACCCTGTTGTGGTTGGACTTTAACTCTTGGATAAAGACTACCGTGGGGCTTCTGCAGTTGGACTCCTGAGTAAGGCATCAACATTCCCCAAATCCATAGCAAGGGCGGATATTTAGTCCCATACTGCTGTCTGTCAACCCTGAAACCTCCTTCAGATTGGTTCTCCTGGTGAAAAAGAGACAATTATTATTCACTTGTTCCTTGGACCTTAACTCTTGCTCATTACCGTAGCCCCTCTGGCATCACTTGGCCTCCCTGAAAACATTCAAACCATTTCCCTATATAATTCTAATCCTTCTTTTTTGCCCATCCAGTTCTGCTAAGGGTTCATCTTTACAAACTCTTCCCCTTCGCCGACAGTCATTGCAGTCACCTTCATGAATTCTGGCTTATGGGGGGCAGGTCTCCGGCCACCACATGCTGCTCCTTCCAATATCCAGCTCAACGGAGGATTTCATAGTGTGAAAGAGGTACTTGATGAAGCCACGCCGGTTCCTTTCTCTGTGAATATGAAAGGGAAAGACGCTCTGTAGAAGCAATAAAGGGAAACATGCAAGTCGTTCAGTTCCAAATCTCGTTTAACCCCTCAGCAGTGGATAACAGGGCGGTTATTCTATCTGAGATGCTTCAAGTTGGGCCATTTATCTAGATATTGCTAATGAATTAACTGGAGGCTGATGGGAACTTGTAGATGGCAGGTTGGACATCTCTGCCACAAATGGATAAGGAAAGGAACAATAATGTCCAAAGATGAAAGTGTATAAAAGTAATTACAATAATGTAGTGTTGGCCTGCACTGGTACAACTGGTACAACACTACTATAGTTTATATAAACAGCAAACACCCCAGCTGTACCAGTGCAGGAACGGCTGCCCCCGGGGCTACACAGCAGGGTATTTATATAAACTATAGTAGGGTTTCTGTAGCAAACACCCCAGCTGTACCAGTGCAGGAACGGCTGCCCCGGGGCTACACAGCGGGGTATTTATATAAACTATAGTAGGGTTTCTGTAGCAAACACCCCAGCTGTACCAGTGCAGGAACGGCTGCCCCCGGGGCTACACAGCAGGGGTATTTATATAAACTATAGTAGGGTTTCTGTAGCAAACACCCCAGCTGTACCAGTGCAGGAACGGCTGCCCCCGGGGCTACACAGCGGGGTATTTATATAAACTATAGTAGGGTTTCTGTAGCAAACACCCCAGCTGTACCAGTGCAGGAATGGCTGCCCCCGGGGCTACACAGCGGGGTATTTATATAAACTATAGTAGGGTTTCTGTAGCAAACACCCCAGCTGTACCAGTGCAGGAATGGCTGCCCCCGGGGCTACACAGCGGGGTATTTATATAAACTATAGTAGGGTTTCTGTAGCAAACACCCCAGCTGTACCAGTGCAGGAACGGCTGCCCCCGGGGCTACACAGCGGGGTATTTATATAAACTATAGTAGGGTTTCTGTAGCAAACACCCCAGCTGTACCAGTGCAGGAATGGCTGCCCCCGGGGCTACACAGCGGGGTATTTATATAAACTATAGTAGGGTTTCTGTAGCACCTGTAGTTCACCGATTTATTAAAAACTTTTTATTTTAGCACTTAAGTCCTGTGAGTGTGGCTTCTTTTCTACATATATATATATATATACACTGGCAAGAAAAATCTTGATCTGGCCTAAGAATCAAAAATCGTAACATCTTTAGCACATCCTTATTTTGATACTCAATGAATTTATTCTTTAAGTGCACAATAAACGCTCGGCACGTTTTGAAAACTCCTCTAATCCCCTAATTAACCGCGCAGGAGATGGTTACATCAAAAACCCTGTTAATAAGCCCCCTACAATGGAAAGGGGTAATGAGAGCCCGTACAATTAAACTTATTCCACGAGATAAGTATCCGCTCTGGGCCGCCTGCGGCACCACGATAAAAGGTTGAGCATCTCCGACGCGCGGATTAGAATAGATTTACACCCCTTTTAAAATGAGAAGTACAGCGATGTACGTTCAGTAGATGCGTCGGGCAAATACGATTTCAGACGAGAGACTTAAAGGTCAGCGCGTCCTTATAATAATCTCTCATGCGTTTTTGGAATCAAAACAACTCAAAACCCCATCAGGTATTTAGAGTTGAGTGTTCTTGTCCTAATCCAAATGGGCTGCTAATGCTCCACGTCGCTCTCCTCACACAGCCCCTTGGCATTTGGAAATAGATTGTTTGGAAACTGTATATTTAATTTATTATATTCCTCAGCTTCTTATTTATCCTTATTGGATATATTGTATTTAATGCCCTGTGTACAGCGTGCACGTGGCGTCACTTCCGCAAAGCCTGTAACCCCCTAACTACATAGTAGCATAGTAACATAGTAACATAGTAAGTTGGGTTGAAAAAAGACATATGTCCATCACGTTCAACCATAATGCCTATATATAACCTGCCTAACTGCCAGTTGATCCAGAGGAAGGCAAAAACCCCATCTGAACATAGTAACATAGTAAGTTAAGTTGAAAAAAGACATACATCCATCACGTTCAACCATAATGCCTATATATAACCTGCCTAACTGCCAGTTGATCCAGAGGAAGGCAAAAACCCCATCTGAAGCCTCTCTAATTTGCCCCAGAGGGGAAAAAATTCCTTCCTGACTCCAAGATGGCAATCGGACCAGTCCCTGGGGCAACTTGTACAACTCTGTCTCAGGATTTTCTATGGAAACCCATGGCAGAGGCTGGGGGCATTTTGTTTTTTTTTAAATTAAAAAAGAAGATATAGGCATCCGAGGGCCACCCCCCTCCCATAAAAGTGCCGCCCTAGGCACTGACCCTCGGGTGCCTTATTATAAATTAGGGATGCACCGAATCACGGATTCGATTCGGGATTCGGACGAATCCAAGCTTTTTTTTAATGATTCGGTTTCGGCCCATTCAATAATCTCATTATTTCTCTTTGGGGAATTCAAAATCCGGTCCCTCTGAAAATGGGTGCCCCTGGCGTCATTCTTTACTCCCATCTAGAGTCCTGTGTGGAACCAATTATTTTTTAACCCAATGAGGACCTGGACCCATTGGCTGCAACTCGTGACCCTGACAGGTAACCTGGATGTGACATCATAAGTGGGCGGGGGTAAAAAAAAAAATAAAAGATAAATAAAGAGTAAAATAAAGATAATATAGGTAATAACATATAAGAAATATGGAGACACGCAACCTGATCCACAACCTGAACCCCCACCATCCAGCAGCTATACCCACATCCGCAGGTGCTTTTCTTGCAGGTAACCCGCAGGCACCCACTGGTATCTGCCCCGCTGTAGGACTGTACCCCAATCTATCCCAAATTCACTCACGCCACACTTGTGGCATCCAGGGTCAGACTGGGGGTTGCAGGGCCCACCGGGGCTCCTGCCCCAGGGGCCCTGCAGGTGCCCCCGCTGGCCACGTACCCTAACCTCCCTCCCCGCAGGGGCCCCCCTAACCCCCCGCAGGGTCCCCCACCCACCATCCTCCCTGAGCGTGCATAAATGTAACGCGTCAGGGGAGGAACAGTCGGCCGGGGGAGTGCCGGCAAGGGTTGGGTCTGGGCCAATGATGGGATATTTTAAAGTAATTAAATCTAAAATATAGCCGAAGAGAGACGGTAATAGAGTCAGTGATATTTGTAGTTCCGTATTTAGAAAATGCAGTTGCAGCAATGTAATTCATTTAGCAGCATAAGAGAAGCTCATTTGGGAGCTCGTTTACTAACGCTAGCCGCTTCTTTAATATTATTTATTAAATAAACACAAGACAGCAGTTTATTTTCTACTCTAATTCCCTTCACCATTGTGAGGCTAATGACTATCTCTGATCTGCGAGGTTAAGATCACACAATCATTGGGCTCTCCCTAGGGCAATGCAATTAGAGTGAACAGATTACAAACAGAAGGAGCTGCTAATTATGTTCTTCTCTACTTCTAGAGAGACAGAGTCCATAGATTGTGGTGTGTATAGTCTGGACCTTTGCTTCCTGTGGCAAAGGGCAACTAATCTTGTATGAAAGACTGCGCCAGGTACTAGAGTTGTACTTTTTGCATTGTGCGCATTCGGGTCAATTACAAGCCTTTTCAGTTATGTAAAGAGACCTCCACCAAGGTACAGGGATTCCTTACAGTAGTGATCCCCGGGGGCTAGTGATGGGGGAATTGTTTCGCCATGGCATGGATTTGCCTCAAATTTCCAAGTTTTGCCATTGGTTGATTGTTTCGCGAAACGGATGGAAAAACGGATGGACAAAAGAATAGCCCCGCGACAAAAGAATAGCCGCGCGACAAAAGAATAGCCGTAGATGACAAAAGAATAGCCGCAGGCAACAAAAGAATAGCCGCGCAACAAAAGAATAGCCGTGGATGACAAAAGAATAGACGCAGGCGACAAAAGAATAGCCGCGCAACAAAAGAATAGCTGCGGGTGACAAAAGATTAGCTGCAGGCGACAAAAGTATAGCCGCGCGACAAAAGAATAGCTGCGGGCGACAAAAGAATAGCCACGTGCGACAAAAGAATAGCCGTGGGTGACAAAAGAATAGCCGCGGGTGACAAAAGAATAGCCGCGGGTGACAAAAGAATAGCCGCAGGCGACAAAAGAATAGCCGCGCAACAAAAGAATAGCTGCGGGCGACAAAAGAATAGCCACGGGCGACAAAAGAATAGCCGTGGGTGACAAAAGAATAGCTGCGGGTGACAAAAGAATAGCCGCAGGCGACAAAAGAATAGCAGCGCAACAAAAGAATAGCTGCGGGCAACAAAAGAATAGCCGTGGGTGACAAAAGAATAGCCGCGGGCGACAATTTTTGTTTGACGTGCGTCATTTTCACCGTTTCTAGAATTTTTCGCCATTTTGCAAATCTTTTGAAAGATTTGCAAATTTTTCAGGCAAAGTGAAACAGGACAGATTCGCTCATCACTACCGGGGGCAACATGTTGTTCGCCACCTCCCAGTGGCCTGTTAGTAGGTGCCCATTTTTAGATTTCTTTGAAAGCCCAGAGACACCGTTTTACTCCAAGCAGAACCTCCTGCAGGCCAGCAGTCTACATGGGGCTATGAAATAGCCAATCACAATCCTTATTTAGCATCCCCAAAGCACTTTATTCATGCTTGTGTGGCTCCCCAACACTTTCACTTCTGACTGTAGCTCACAGGTATAAAAGGTTGGGGATTCCTGCCTTACAGAGCCACAGCTTTTAAAGAAAGTCCCTTATCAATGGAGCATCTTGGCAAGATCTGTAGGATTGGCTGACGCCTCCAAGGGAACTAGTTGTGCCTAAGTGCATCTGTAAAACCAGTTTCATTGTGGGAATCCCGTGTTACACATTATAGTATGATCCAGGGGTCCCCAACCACAGTCAAATGTAAACAGACTTGGGGAGCAACACAAGCACCATAAAAGTTCATGGAGGTGCCAAATAAGGGCTGTGATTGGCTATTAGGGGCCTCTATGCACCCTATCAGCTTACAGGGGCTTTATTTGGTAGGAAATCTTGTTTTTATTCAACCAAAACTTGCCAGAATTCACAAATAACTCCCTTGTTTGGGGGCACTGAGAGCAACATCCAAGGGGTTGGGGAGCAACATGTTGCTTCCGTGTCACTGGTTGGGGATCAATGGTATGATCCGAGGTATTTCACAATTTCCTTTTTCAAATCTTCATATACAACGCCATGTCCTGTGTTTCTAGTATTTCTTTTGAGGCTACTTTGTCTCACAAGGCTTCTCCTAAACTATGGCGCCCGATCAAAATCTTTTAACCTGGCCCGATTGGCGAGTCGACCGATATCAGCAGCTTCCTGCGATATCAGTCGACTCAGCGACTTGCCACACACGCACCGAATATCGTAGGAAACAAGGACATCGGCTCATTGATGCGGTCCCCAAAACGACTGTGCCTATACCCTCCGTTATAATTCGATCGTTTGACCCCAGGGCCAAACAACCAAATTAGCCTGGATTCTCCCGATATTGCCCACCCGTAGGTGGGGGATATCGGGAGAAGATCCGCTCGCTTGGCGACATCACCAAGCGAGCGGATCTGAAGGTGTGTGGGCAACTTAAGACCTTCTAAAGCGCTTGAAGAAGGGGATTTCACTGAAACGTTTGCCAAGTCTCAAACAAAGCATCACAATGGTCGCACGTTGCTAAGTTGTGTGAGTGCCATTTGGAGATATTCTGATATATGTGTATATTTCTTCTAGCGATACACTGAATCCAGGATTCGGTTCGGTATTCGGCCTATTTTGGCAGGATTTGGTTTTGGCCAAATCCACGGTCCTGGCCGCACTGAATCCAAATCCTAATTAGGATTCAGATTTGTTCAGTATTTGGCCGAATCTGTCAGGGTGGGTTCAGGGGTTCGGCCGAACCCAAAAAAGTGGGTTCAGTGCATCCCTAATTTCTTCTACAAGTAGCAGAATTACCAAATGGAGCACCAGGTACATATGAGTATTAGCTCCACTTATGGACTGACAGTTTGTTCTAAGCCCATTAAGTACCGATTTCTCCCTAGCAATTGCCTCTCCTTCTTCCAACATGTCTCCCTGTAACATACTAGGAAACGATTTGGTCATTAAATTTGGCCCCAATTTCCAATCAAGGGTTTAGGGCCATTATCATTTTAATTGGCAATGGCAAGAACTGTCTGCTGAGTGAGAGAGCTCAGGAGTGCGGGGCCTTTGGGTAGGTAGGCTTCCAATGATCCCTTATGGTTAGTAGTGTGTATGGATGATTAGGCTTGGGTTCTGTCATTTGGTTGGCTGCTTCCTTCCTTATTGTTACCCTGCAAGAGAAATTGGGGAGGTTATGGGCCATTCGGTCAACCTGAGGCAGCAGATCCTGACTGAAGATGACACTTTTTACTGTATTTACAGGGGACTTTAACTGCTCAGTTCGCAATCCTGGATTCTTATTGAAAAGAAGTCCCTCATTTCCCTTTGATCTCCTGCACTGAATGATAAAAAAGATACTAAGTTTCTCAAACTTAATTAGACAAGTAGCTTTTGGCAGAATACTCAACACGTGTACTTAGATACAATTGTAACTCAAAAAATTTCACTTTGCATTCAAATGTTGGGAGATATGTGGTCTGTATTAACCTTTTCCAAAAAAGGTTCTTCTGAAAGCTCAGAGTAGGTATCAGAATATCACTCAATAGTAAGAAATCCAAGTCCGGCTTGGGACTCCTCCAGTTACATGGGAGTAGGAGAAACAATAGGTTAGCTGAAAGCAGTTCTAATGTGTAGCGCTGGCTCCTTCTGAAAGCTCAGACTCAGGCACACTTTACTGCTGTGCTGCAAGTTGGAGTGATACCCTCCCCTCCCCCCCAGCAGCCGATCAGCAGAACAATGGGACTCTTTAGCCTCAAGCGCCCTGAGCCTATTTGCGCCTATTGGCTCAGAGCACTGAGGGAACCCCGGAGCTACTGCCTGGTCAGGAGTTGCCCACTGTATCTGTGGATGTAAATGAGCCCCTGAGCCTTTATGAAAGATACCCATCATACCGTGCTCCTCTCTCCCAGATACTTCCACTGGTGCTCAATCATCTAGTATCTGCCTTTAATCAAGGCTGCACTTAATGAATATTCAAAAAGTGCTAATTATGAGACACTGAACCGAATATTTCTCTGTTTATTTACATTTCTGAGGGCATCATGGCGCCCCCCATCCTTTAACTCTTTGAATGCAGCAGGCACTGCCTATTCCTCTAACTTATATTGAGTTTAAACCTCTAATAAAGTCATATATTGCTAAAGTGAGGGCATTCCCCAACCTCACTGCCCTCACCGTGAGGAACCCCCTACCCAACATCCCCCGGCAGGGCATTCCCCAACCCCCTCACTGCCCTCACCGTGAGGAACCCCCTACCCAACATCCCCCGGCAGGGCATTCCCCAACCCCCTCACTGCCCTCACCATGAGGAACCCCTACCCAACATCCCCCGGCAGGGCATTCCCCAACCTCACTGCCCTCATTGTGAGGAACCCCCTACCCAACATCCCCCGGCAGGGCATTCCCCAACCCCCTCACTGCCCTCACCGTGAGGAACCCCCTACCCAACATCCCCCGGCAGGGCATTCCCCAACCCCCTCACTGCCCTCACTGTGAGGAACCCCCTACCCAACATCCCCCGGCAGGGCATTCCCCAACCTCACTGCCCTCATTGTGAGGAACCCCCTACCCAACATCCCCCGGCAGGGCATTCCCCAACCCCCTCACTGCCCTCACCGTGAGGAACCCCCTACCCAACATCCCCCGGCAGGGCATTCCCCAACCCCCTCACTGCCCTCACTGTGAGGAACCCCCTACCCAACATCCCCCGGCAGGGCATTCCCCAACCCCCTCACTGCCCTCACTGTGAGGAACCCCCTACCCAACATCCCCCGGCAGGGCATTCCCCAACCTCACTGCCCTCATTGTGAGGAACCCCCTACCCAACATCCCCGGCAGGGCATTCCCCAACCCCCTCACTGCCCTCACCGTGAGGAACCCCCTACCCAACATCCCCCAGCAGGGCACTCCCCAACCTCACTGCCCTCACCGTGAGGAACCCCCTACCCAACATCCCCCGGCAGGGCATTCCCCAACCTCACTGCCCTCACCGTGAGGAACCCCCTACCCAACATCCCCCGGCAGGGCATTCCCCAACCCCCTCACTGCCCTCACTGTGAGGAAGCCCCTACCCAACATCCCCCGGCAGGGCATTCCCCAACCCCCTCACTGCCCTCACCGTGAGGAACCCCCTACCCAACATCCCCCGGCAGGGCATTCCCCAACCCCCTCACTGCCCTCACTATGAGGAACCCCCTACCCAACATCCCCCGGCAGGGCATTCCCCAACCCCCTCACTGCCCTCACCGTGAGGAACCCCCTACCCAACATCCCCCGGCAGGGCATTCCCCAACCCCCTCACTGCCCTCACCGTGAGGAACCCCCTACCCAACATTCCCCGGCAGGGCATTCCCCAACCCCCTCACTGCCCTCACCGTGAGGAACCCCCTACCCAACATCCCCCGGCAGGGCATTCCCCAACCCCCTCACTGCCCTCACCGTGAGGAACCCCCTACCCAACATCCCCCGGCAGGGCATTCCCCAACCCCCTCACTGCCCTCACCGTGAGGAACCCCCTACCCAACATCCCCCGGCAGGGCATTCCCCAACCCCCTCACTGCCCTCACCGTGAGGAACCCCCTACCCAACATCCCCCGGCAGGGCATTCCCCAACCCCCTCACTGCCCTCACCGTGAGGAACCCCCTAACCAACATCCCCCGGCAGGGCATTCCCCAACCTCATTGCCCTCACCGTGAGGAACCCCCTACCCAACATCCCCCGGCAGGGCATTCCCCAACCCCCTCACTGCCCTCACCGTGAGGAACCCCCTACCCAACATCCCCGGAAGGGCATTCCCCAACCCCCTCACTGCCCTCACCGTGAGGAACCCCCTACCCAACATCCCCCGGCAGGGCATTCCCCAACCCCCTCACTGCCCTCACCGTGAGGAACCCCTACCCAACATCGCCCGGCAGGGCATTCCCCAACCCCCTCACTGCCCTCACGTGAGGAACCCCCTACCCAACATCCCCGGCAGGGCATTCCCCAACCCCCTCACTGCCCTCACTGTGAGGAACCCCCTACCCAACATCACCCGGCAGGGCATTCCCCAACCCCCTCACTGCCCTCACGTGAGGAACCCCCTACCCAACATCACCCGGCAGGGCATTCCCCAACCCCCTCACTGCCCTCACGTGAGGAACCCCCTACCCAACATCGCCCGGCAGGGCATTCCCCAACCTCATTGCCCTCACCGTGAGGAACCCCCTACCCAACATCCCCCGGCAGGGCATTCCCCAACCCCCTCACTGCCCTCACCGTGAGGAACCCCCTACCCAACATCCCCCGGCAGGGCATTCCCCAACCCCCTCACTGCCCTCACCGTGAGGAACCCCCTACCCAACATTCCCCGGCAGGGCATTCCCCAACCCCCTCACTGCCCTCACCGTGAGGAACCCCCTACCCAACATCCCCGGCAGGGCATTCCCCAACCCCCTCACTGCCCTCACCGTGAGGAACCCCCTACCCAACATCCCCCGGCAGGGCATTCCCCAACCCCCTCACTGCCCTCACCGTGAGGAACCCCCTACCCAACATCCCCCGGCAGGGCATTCCCCAACCCCCTCACTGCCCTCACCGTGAGGAACCCCCTACCCAACATCCCCCGGCAGGGCATTCCCCAACCCCCTCACTGCCCTCACCGTGAGGAACCCCCTAACCAACATCCCCCGGCAGGGCATTCCCCAACCTCATTGCCCTCACCGTGAGGAACCCCCTACCCAACATCCCCCAGCAGGGCATTCCCCAACCCATCACTGCCCTCACCGTGAGGAACCCCCTACCCAACATCCCCTGCAGGGCATTCCCCAACCCCCTCACTGCCCTCACCGTGAGGAACCCCCTACCCAACATCCCCCGGCAGGGCATTCCCCAACCCCCTCACTGCCCTCACCGTGAGGAACCCCCTACCCAACATCGCCCGGCAGGGCATTCCCCAACCCCCTCACTGCCCTCACGTGAGGAACCCCCTACCCAACATCCCCGGCAGGGCATTCCCCAACCCCCTCACTGCCCTCACTGTGAGGAACCCCCTACCCAACATCACCCGGCAGGGCATTCCCCAACCCCCTCACTGCCCTCACGTGAGGAACCCCCTACCCAACATCACCCGGCAGGGCATTCCCCAACCCCCTCACTGCCCTCACGTGAGGAACCCCCTACCCAACATCGCCCGGCAGGGCATTCCCCAACCTCATTGCCCTCACCGTGAGGAACCCCCTACCCAACATCCCCCGGCAGGGCATTCCCCAACCCCTCACTGCCCTCACCGTGAGGAACCCCCTACCCAACATCCCCTGCAGGGCATTCCCCAACCCCCTCACTGCCCTCACCGTGAGGAACCCCCTACCCAACATCCCCCGGCAGGGCATTCCCCAACCCCCTCACTGCCCTCACCGTGAGGAACCCCCTACCCAACATCGCCCGGCAGGGCATTCCCCAACCCCCTCACTGCCCTCACGTGAGGAACCCCCTACCCAACATCCCCGGCAGGGCATTCCCCAACCCCCTCACTGCCCTCACTGTGAGGAACCCCCTACCCAACATCACCCGGCAGGGCATTCCCCAACCCCCTCACTGCCCTCACGTGAGGAACCCCCTACCCAACATCCCCCGGCAGGGCATTCCCCAACCCCCTCACTGCCCTCACGTGAGGAACCCCCTACCCAACATCGCCCGGCAGGGCATTCCCCAACCCCCTCACTGCCCTCACGTGAGGAACCCCCTACCCAACATCGCCCGGCAGGGCATTCCCCAACCCCCTCACTGCCCTCACCGTGAGGAACCCCCTACCCAACATCACCCGGCAGGGCATTCCCCAACCCCCTCACTGCCCTCACCGTGAGGAACCCCCTACCCAACATCCCCCGGCAGGGCATTCCCCAACCCCCTCACTGCCCTCACCTTGAGGAACCCCCTACCCAACATCCCCCGGCAGGGCATTCCCCAACCCCCTCACTGCCCTCACCGTGAGGAACCCCCTACCCAACATCCCCCGGCAGGGCATTCCCCAACCCCCTCACTGCCCTCACCGTGAGGAACCCCCTACCCAACATCCCCCGGCAGGGCATTCCCCAACCCCCTCACTGCCCTCACCGTGAGGAACCCCCTACCCAACATCCCCCGGCAGGGCATTCCCCAACCCCCTTACTGCCCTCACCGTGAGGAACCCCCTACCCAACATCCCCCGGCAGGGCATTCCCCAACCCCCTCACTGCCCTCACCGTGAGGAACCCCCTACCCAACATCCCCCGGCAGGGCATTCCCCAACCCCCTCACTGCCCTCACCGTGAGGAACCCCCTACCCAACATCCCCCGGCAGGGCATTCCCCAACCCCCTCACTGCCCTCACCGTGAGGAACCCCCTACCCAACATCCCCCGGCAGGGCATTCCCCAACCCCCTCACTGCCCTCACCGTGAGGAACCCCCTACCCAACATCCCCCGGCAGGGTATTCCCCAACCCCCTCACTGCCCTCACCGTGAGGAACCCCCTAACCAACATCCCCCGGCAGGGCATTCCCCAACCTCATTGCCCTCACCGTGAGGAACCCCCTACCCAACATCCCCCGGCAGGGCATTCCCCAACCCCCTCACTGCCCTCACCGTGAGGAACCCCCTACCCAACATCCCCTGCAGGGCATTCCCCAACCCCCTCACTGCCCTCACCGTGAGGAACCCCCTACCCAACATCCCCCGGCAGGGCATTCCCCAACCCCCTCACTGCCCTCACCGTGAGGAACCCCCTACCCAACATCGCCCGGCAGGGCATTCCCCAACCCCCTCACTGCCCTCACGTGAGGAACCCCCTACCCAACATCCCCGGCAGGGCATTCCCCAACCCCCTCACTGCCCTCACTGTGAGGAACCCCCTACCCAACATCACCCGGCAGGGCATTCCCCAACCCCCTCACTGCCCTCACGTGAGGAACCCCCTACCCAACATCACCCGGCAGGGCATTCCCCAACCCCCTCACTGCCCTCACGTGAGGAACCCCCTACCCAACATCGCCCGGCAGGGCATTCCCCAACCTCATTGCCCTCACCGTGAGGAACCCCCTACCCAACATCCCCCGGCAGGGCATTCCCCAACCCCTCACTGCCCTCACCGTGAGGAACCCCCTACCCAACATCCCCCGGCAGGGCATTCCCCAACCCCCTCACTGCCCTCACTATGAGGAACCCCCTACCCAACATCCCCCGGCAGGGCATTCCCCAACCCCCTCACTGCCCTCACCGTGAGGAACCCCCTACCCAACATCCCCCGGCAGGGCATTCCCCAACCCCCTCACTGCCCTCACCGTGAGGAACCCCCTACCCAACATTCCCCGGCAGGGCATTCCCCAACCCCCTCACTGCCCTCACCGTGAGGAACCCCCTACCCAACATCCCCCGGCAGGGCATTCCCCAACCCCCTCACTGCCCTCACCGTGAGGAACCCCCTACCCAACATCCCCCGGCAGGGCATTCCCCAACCCCCTCACTGCCCTCACCGTGAGGAACCCCCTACCCAACATCCCCCGGCAGGGCATTCCCCAACCCCCTCACTGCCCTCACCGTGAGGAACCCCCTACCCAACATCCCCCGGCAGGGCATTCCCCAACCCCCTCACTGCCCTCACCGTGAGGAACCCCCTAACCAACATCCCCCGGCAGGGCATTCCCCAACCTCATTGCCCTCACCGTGAGGAACCCCCTACCCAACATCCCCCGGCAGGGCATTCCCCAACCCATCACTGCCCTCACCGTGAGGAACCCCCTACCCAACATCCCCTGCAGGGCATTCCCCAACCCCCTCACTGCCCTCACCGTGAGGAACCCCCTACCCAACATCCCCCGGCAGGGCATTCCCCAACCCCCTCACTGCCCTCACCGTGAGGAACCCCCTACCCAACATCGCCCGGCAGGGCATTCCCCAACCCCCTCACTGCCCTCACGTGAGGAACCCCCTACCCAACATCCCCGGCAGGGCATTCCCCAACCCCCTCACTGCCCTCACTGTGAGGAACCCCCTACCCAACATCACCCGGCAGGGCATTCCCCAACCCCCTCACTGCCCTCACGTGAGGAACCCCCTACCCAACATCACCCGGCAGGGCATTCCCCAACCCCCTCACTGCCCTCACGTGAGGAACCCCCTACCCAACATCGCCCGGCAGGGCATTCCCCAACCTCATTGCCCTCACCGTGAGGAACCCCCTACCCAACATCCCCCGGCAGGGCATTCCCCAACCCCTCACTGCCCTCACCGTGAGGAACCCCCTACCCAACATCCCCTGCAGGGCATTCCCCAACCCCCTCACTGCCCTCACCGTGAGGAACCCCCTACCCAACATCCCCCGGCAGGGCATTCCCCAACCCCCTCACTGCCCTCACCGTGAGGAACCCCCTACCCAACATCGCCCGGCAGGGCATTCCCCAACCCCCTCACTGCCCTCACGTGAGGAACCCCCTACCCAACATCCCCGGCAGGGCATTCCCCAACCCCCTCACTGCCCTCACTGTGAGGAACCCCCTACCCAACATCACCCGGCAGGGCATTCCCCAACCCCCTCACTGCCCTCACGTGAGGAACCCCCTACCCAACATCCCCCGGCAGGGCATTCCCCAACCCCCTCACTGCCCTCACGTGAGGAACCCCCTACCCAACATCACCCGGCAGGGCATTCCCCAACCCCCTCACTGCCCTCACGTGAGGAACCCCCTACCCAACATCGCCCGGCAGGGCATTCCCCAACCCCCTCACTGCCCTCACCGTGAGGAACCCCCTACCCAACATCACCCGGCAGGGCATTCCCCAACCCCCTCACTGCCCTCACCGTGAGGAACCCCCTACCCAACATCCCCCGGCAGGGCATTCCCCAACCCCCTCACTGCCCTCACCTTGAGGAACCCCCTACCCAACATCCCCCGGCAGGGCATTCCCCAACCCCCTCACTGCCCTCACCGTGAGGAACCCCCTACCCAACATCCCCCGGCAGGGCATTCCCCAACCCCCTCACTGCCCTCACCGTGAGGAACCCCCTACCCAACATCCCCCGGCAGGGCATTCCCCAACCCCCTCACTGCCCTCACCGTGAGGAACCCCCTACCCAACATCCCCCGGCAGGGCATTCCCCAACCCCTCACTGCCCTCACCGTGAGGAACCCCCTACCCAACATCCCCCGGCAGGGCATTCCCCAACCCCCTCACTGCCCTCACCGTGAGGAACCCCCTACCCAACATCCCCCGGCAGGGCATTCCCCAACCCCCTCACTGCCCTCACCGTGAGGAACCCCCTACCCAACATCCCCCGGCAGGGTATTCCCCAACCCCCTCACTGCCCTCACCGTGAGGAACCCCCTACCCAACATCCCCCGGCAGGGCATTCCCCAACCCCCTCACTGCCCTCACCGTGAGGAACCCCCTACCAAACATCCCCCGGCAGGGCATTCCCCAACCCCCTCACTGCCCTCACCGTGAGGAACCCCCTAACCAACATCCCCTGGCAGGGCATTCCCCAACCTCATTGCCCTCACTGTGAGGAACCCCCTACCCAACATCCCCCGGCAGGGCATTCCCCAACCCCCTCACTGCCCTCATCGTGAGGAACCCCCTACCCAACACCCCCCGGCAGGGCATTCCCCAACCCCCTCACTGCCCTCACCGTGAGGAACCCCCTACCCAACATCCCCCGGCAGGGCATTCCCCAACCCCCTCACTGCCCTCACCGTGAGGAACCCCCTAACCAACATCCCCTGGCAGGGCATTCCCCAACCTCATTGCCCTCACCGTGAGGAACCCCCTACCCAACATCCCCCGGCAGGGTATTCCCCAACCCCCTCACTGCCCTCACCGTGAGGAACCCCCTACCCAACATCCCCCGGCAGGGCATTCCCCAACCCCCTCACTGCCCTCACCGTGAGGAACCCCCTACCCAACATCCCCCGGCAGGGCATTCCCCAACCCCTCACTGCCCTCATCGTGAGGAACCCCTACCCAACACCCCCCGGCAGGGCATTCCCCAACCCCCTCACTGCCCTCACCGTGAGGAACCCCCTACCCAACATCCCCGGAAGGGCATTCCCCAACCTCACTGCCCTCACTGTGAGGAACCCCCTACCCAACATCCCCAGGCAGGGCATTCCCCAACCTCACTGCCCTCACCGTGAGGAACCCCCTACCCAACATCCCCCGGCAGGGTATTCCCCAGTGGGGTGGCATTTTGGAGAGATTAGTCACCCGCGACAAGGGAGATTTGTCACAGGCGACTAATCTCCCCGTGTGCCAGAGCCCTTAAGGACTGAAGCCCAAAACTGCCCCCATACTCAAGGTGAGGCCTTACCAGAGTAAAGCCAGTATATATAATAGAGGAGTCAACATTTCAAGACCCACCTGATAGGGTAAAGATGGCTCAGCTCAGCCTGGCCAGTGGTTGGTCAGTGGATATGGGACTGTAAGTGAGTGACCAAAAAATATATCAAAAGGCTGTACTGAGAGATACAAGATTCAAGGGGGGTGTCGCTAATCAAATGCAAGTGGGAAGGCATTCGGGGAGCTTAGTCACACACGGACTCACCCACGGGCCATGGCACTTTATAAACTCTGGTTTACTGGAAGTGGCCGTACTGTTGGTACTGGACTGGCCTTGGTGCCGCCCAAAGCAGGATGCAGAAATGCTGATGTATAGCCAGAATGCATTTATACAATCCTCTGTTTATTCTGATCAATTTCTTTCCACGGCCCAACTTCTCCCTACAGTTTTACTTGCTGGTCGGTGCTGCCCATTTCATCACTCAGACTGTCAGTTCCTGTTGCTTTTCATCTGACAGGGATATGATGTTTGTTACTGATATTGTCCGCTTTTTCCTTGGATTACGTACGGTTGGCAGCCCCTCTGCTGCACATTGTTTCAAGGCACAAACATTATTTTTTGACATTTGTACCTAACAAATAGATAGCTAAAGAGCAAGTTATTCTAGTCAAACAGACATTAGCGGAAGCGCTGGAGAAAGTAGAAAGTGGGTCAGATTGGATTATTGTCTTTACTTCAGGCAAGGTCAGGCAGAAGCGCAAGGAGCTTGTTATCCTCCGACACAGGGAATGGGCCGGGGCTGCTGTAACCCCTTCTTGGCACACTCAGAGCTGGCGCGGTTACCTGTGGCAATCCGGCAATCCGGGAACCTCTTTGGGAGAGACTGGGATCTTGAAGTGTAGGTTCTCTGCATAATGGGATACACTCAGGGTCGGAAAGGGGGTGCAGGGCCCCACACCCCCCAAGGTGCCTCTTCCGGCCACGTCACCCGCAGAGGCCCCCACCACTGTGCACCTAGCCCCCCGCATGGGCCCCTGTCCGACGTCCTCCCCTGAACGTGCGTATGTATCCGGTGTCTTGGCGGCCCAGTCCGACCCTGGATACACCTCAGGGTATATACACCACAGTCCTTTCAATACTACAGTCCCACAGTTTCACTCCGGAGGGGATTAATAAATGCACAGTCCAATCCCATGCAATATGTCCCCTCCCAAGAGCTCTTATTACCCCCAGGTAACACTACCTACCCCCAAGTACCTCTCATGGGGAATAGCTTTTGCCTCGTAGCTGGCTCCCAAACACCTGCCCCTGCACAGGGGCCACACATTGTACCGTTGCCAATACCCTTGGTTGTGCATTGAGCTGAGCAGGGCACTCACAGGGCACTGGAACTCACAGGCAGGGCAATGCCACTTCTCGCTGCTTGTCAGTGACCAGGATGGGCTGCGTTACATGTACTTGTCTAAAGGTTTCAAAAGATTTTCAATCAAACATTTTGCATTAAACAGTTTATTAATTGTAATGGCACTGCTGTGGTGTATTTGGTTACTTGTCAGAAATGCTCCAAACAGCCTGCCCAAGTTGTTTGCAATATGGTCGCCCCTACCCCTAATAAATGGAAAGAATGAACAATCCAACACGGCCCTCCGTAACAAAGGGCAGTACGGCTCCTAAATACACAGACCATTCTCTTTGCACCTATAGTAGGTGGAACCACATGGCAAATTGGTACTTAACCATAAGCTACACCAAAACCTTTTCCAGATGAGACTGTTTCTCTCAGGCCCTCGCCCTTGCGTGGTTAACCATGAACTGATTTAATCCACATAGGAGAAATGACAAGTAACAATGCAGGATTCATATATAGCACAGGTCATATACTGCATATACTGGTCAATATGGCTCTATCCCCGCAGGGCAACAAAGGCCTCTCCCAAGTGGAACCCAGGCAATTCTCTCTCTAGACCTGAGTCTGTGCACTTTTCCCCTACTTCTGGGCAACAGTACACCCGGGATCTTAATCCCACTACAATCCTCATTGGAGCCAAGAGCTAACTGTCTGTCTGACCTATAACACAGTAGAACCTGACCTTTCTACATCCAAACTTGGGCCTAGGTTCCACTGAGGTTCCCACCTGCCTGCTCAGGTCTAAAAAAATGGACCCAAATCACGTAGCTGCTCTGCCTTATATATAATTACACAGTGCCACCTTGTGGCCAAACTACAGAAATACATTGTTAATACTTTTACCCAGAAAAGGGGCTTACTTCCCTTCTAGATTAAGGACCCCCTTAGGTGTCTAAGTTACTCAAAGACTGCCAGGGAAAAGGGGCAACCATTTTACCAGTCCCCATACATAGGGAAATGAGATTGTAAGATGCTGCATGATTTATAAACATTCTATCATCTATCTATCTATCATCTATCTATCTATCTATCTATCTATCATCTATCATCTATTATCGATCTATCTATCTATCATCTATCTATATATCTATCTATCATCTATCTATCTATCCATCTATCTATCTATCTATCTATCTATCTATCATCTCTATCGTCTATCTATCTATCATCTATCTATCATCTATCTATCTATCTATCCTCTATCTATCTATCTATCTATCTATCTATCTATCTATCTATCATCTCTATTGTCTATCTATCTATCATCTATCTATCATCTCTATTGTCTATCTATCTATCATCTATCTATCATCTATCTATCTATCTATCCTCTATCTATCTATCTATCTATCTATCTATCTATCTATCTGTCTATCATCTATCTATCTATCATCTATCTATCATCTATCTATCTATCATCTCTATCATCTATCTATCTATCTATCTATCTATATATCTGTCTATCATCTATCTATCTATCATCTATCTATCATCTATCTATCTATCTATCTATCTATATCTATCATCTATTATCAATCTATCTATCTATCATCTATCTATCTATCCTCTATCTATCTATCTATCTATCTATCTATCATCTATCTATCATCTATCTATCTATCTATCTATCAATCATCTATCACTCATCTATCTATCTATCTATCTATCTATCATCTGTCTATCTATCTATCTATCTATCTATCTATCATTTATTATAGATCGATCTATCTATCATCTATCTATCTATCATCTATCTATCTATCTATCAATCATATATATATATCTATCTTTCTATCATCTATCTATCTATCTATCTATCTATCATCTATCTATCTATCTATCATCTATCTCTCTATCTATCTATCTATCTATCTATCTATCTATCTATCTATCTATCATCTATCTATCTATCTATCTATCTATCTATCATCTATCTATCTATCTATCTATCTATCTATCTATCTATCATCTATCTCTCTCTCTCTCTCTCTCTCTCTCTATCTATCTATCTATCAATCATATATATATCTATCTTTCTATCATCTATCTATCTATCTATCTATCTATCTATCTAAATATCTATCTATCATCTATCTATCTATCTATCTATCTACCTATCTATCTATACTAAGCTCTTTTGGGCAGGGCTCTCTTCCCCTCCTGTATCGGTAACTGATTGCTTTATATGTTACTCTGTATGTCCAATGTATGAAACCCACTTATTGTACAGCGCTGCGGGATATGTTGGCGCTTTATAAATAAATGTTAATGTAATAATATACTGTACTGAGTCACAGCAGACAACAATGCAAACAGCAGATAACACTTCAGCCGCTGGCCACTAGTGGGCTCTAGTGAGCTCGCTGTAATCCTGCATGGCAGTCACATCTCTGTGTTGTGCCGAGCTACAGAGCGCTCTCGCCATTTGCTAAGTAATGCAGAGCACATACAGGAGGGATAATTATGCCAAAGCGCGCAGCCCCGGTGTGAGGCCGAAGTGAATCCCTCCTGCTCCGCACACTCACACTGACTAATGATTTCCCCATAATAACACAACTCAGTGCTCCCATAAAGCGCCATGCATAAAATATAGTTCTGCAGTAAAATGTTAATGTACAGTAATGCAGACGGCTCCAGAGGGGAAACAATTACCTTACAGGAATGATACTTTGTTAAAGAGTCTCGTGTACCAAATACTCAATAAAAAGGAGCCAAGCTGAGGATTTATGAAGACAAAGAGAAATGCAAGGAACTGGCGGCCTGGGCTCAGAAACTGTCACTCTACCCCATATCCCAGCATCCTCCTGTAGCAGGGAGTTGCAGGTCAGAGGCTGGATAGCAACTTACCCCTAGGGCTATGCAGATTCAAGTATCTATACATGACCACTAGAGGTCAGTGTTCCTCTTTATAAGTCTTCCGGTTTCCAATGATGCCGATGGTGGGCTCTCCAAAAGGTTATTATTGTCCTTTTTGCTACTGCCCGGGGGAAAACTGCCTCATTTGGAAATCTGGATAGGACTTTAAATTCAATAGCACAAAGGTCAGCCAATTGCCATGTCATAACCCCACCCCCTGTTATCATAGATCCACCCACAAAACTTCACCCACCCTGCCCCTGATATCATCTATCCACTCCCTACTTTATGGGCCCTGGTCCCAGTCCGACTCCAACGTATAGATCCAACATACACATCTGCCCCAGCAGAGCTTACAATCTAAGGTCGTTGATACACCCCAACTGCAGTGTTGTTTTTGAGAGATAAATGAATTACTAGCACCTTTCCCTTAAACTACATTTTTTCCCCCTGTTGCAGCCCAACCTGTAGCGCCTTGCTAACCATTGAATTGTGCTGGAATCAGCCAATCAGAATAGATGAAATCTGTCAGAGACTTACAGCATGAAGGTGTTGCTTGCAGCTGGAAAAAAAGTTAGGTTGAGGGACTCACCATTAAATCCCACATGGCTTAACCCAATGGTACCAGCCTTGCTAGGTGCTTCTTGGGTCCCTCTGAACAACCTCTTGGGCATTGGCTTGAGGCACACCAGGGTTCTCACTACGCCCTAAACTACACACTTGGGCCCTAACTTGTGGGGTACCCAAGGTACTAACCTCTTCTTCTTCCTTAGTGGGGCACAAGCTGCCCTTTCTAACTAGGGTAAACTCTTACAAAAACTGCTCCTATTCTAGATACCCTGATAGTCCTCCCACCTGGTGTTTTCCTTCCTTCTTGCTGTTTCCTGCTGTCTACACTGCCCTCAGGCCCCCCAACTTTCTGCTGCAGTTGTTTTCCATTGGCCATAGATAGCCACACCCTATCCAACCTTCCCTTTTATATCCACCAATCCAGCCAGGGACAACTTCCATCTCTTCTCTTCCCTAGCTCCCTCTATTGGTGACTTACATTATTTACATAAATAATAGCAAAACTCTCTGCTGACATCTATTGGTGACATGGTCATATTACACTCAACATAACATTGAACCCTCTTACTTCCCTTACACACTCAGTGTTGCAAGTTGCACCCAGACTCAACATTATCACTAAGTCATGCCCCTGCTTCATTCTATATAATTGTAAACATCTAAACCCTTGGAAAAAAAAAATCTAGGTGATATAAGAGGCGAGCGAGATAAAGAAGAGGGGAAAAGGGGTATATTGGATTATTATAGGATAGAGTATAAGCATGTCTGGCTGGCTTCTTTCTCTGGACTGGGGGTGGGTGGTGATGTCACAGGGGGTGGGGAGGGGTGGGTAGTGACATCATGGGGGCTGGGAAGGGAGCGGGTCGGTGACATCATGGGGGTGTGGCCAAATGCAGCATCAATCTCAGCGAGTCCTGCCTGGTTTTCCAAATTGTTATAGTTGTTAGGCAGGTTATATATAGGCATTATGGTTGAACTTGATGGACGTATGTATTTTTTCAACCCAACTTACTATGTTACTATGTTTTAATAGGTAGTGAATTTAGCACCTTATGTTGTATTTGCACTATTTTGAATTGCACTTCTATACACTTTAAATGGAACAGTGACATTCTGAGGTATTCTATATATTTAAGGGTTATTTATGTATTACTGTATATGTGTAGTTTCTAGCGGAGCAATGGTTTTAGGGCTATATTTATAAATAGCTTATAATGGTATTAAAGTAGATTAAACCACTGTAAAGGAAAAAAGTGTTTAGTCCACTAAGTGGTTCATTATTAATTGATTATTTTTCTTGCCTAAATATGCACCTTGTTAATAGCAGAATCTATGTAATTAATATATACTTAATGCAAGGCTACTATGTGACCCTGTATTATGTATATATCATTATCATGGGTTTATAAAGGAAATGACCCCACGCCTCTTCTGATGGTGCAAATACCATTAGTGCACAGGTATAAGGGGGAGGGGGGGGGGGCGGCGGCTAGGAACCTGTGCATGCTGGGTCCCTCAAAAGGCTTTTTTTTACAGGGGGGCCCAGCACATTCTAGGTATATTGCTGTATGATACAACTATTTCTCTATATCTTTACTATATTTCTTGAGCTAAGGAGGAGCCCTGACCATTGGTTGGACTTTCAGTTGGGGTCCTGGCCAAAGGTTGGACATTTGAATGTAGGGTTGCTACCTCTGCTGGCTTTTTTCTCCAGGCAGGGGGCAGGAAGTGATGTCTCAGGGGGTGGGTAGTAGTGATGGGTAAAATGTTTCGCCAGGCATGGATTCGCTGCAAATTTGGTGTTTCGTCCTTGGCGGATTGTTTCGCGAAACGGATGAAAAATTCGCTGCGCACCAAAAAATTGTTGTGGGCGACAAAAAAATAGCCGCGTGACAAAACAATAGCCGCACGACAAAACAATAGCCGCGCGACAAAACAATAGCCGCGTGACAAAACAATAGCCACGCGACAAAACAATAGCCGCGTGACAAAACAATAGCCGCGCGACAAAACAATAGCCGCGCGACAAAACAATAGCCACGGGCGACAAAAGAATAGCCGTGGGCGACAAAAGAATAGCCGCAGGCAACAAAAGAATAGTGGCACGACAAAAGAATAGCTGTGGGCGACAAAAGAATAGCGGCGCGACAAAAGAATAGCCGTGGGCGACAAAAGAATAGCGGCGCGACAAAAGAATAGCCGTGGGCGACAAAAGAATAGCCGTGGGCGACAAAAGAATAGCCGCGGACGATAAAGAATAGTCGCAGACGGCAATTTTTTTGACGCGCGACATTTTCACTGTTTCGCAAATTTTTCGCCGTTTCGCAAATCTTTTGAAAGATTCGCAAATTTTTCGGCCAAGCGAAACGGGACAGATTCGCTCATTTCTAGTGGGTAGTGATGTCACGGGGGCAGGGAAGAGGCAGGGTAGTGCCTTCATGGGGGTGGGGCTATGGGGCAACAATTTCAGTGAGTCCGTCCCAGTTTTCCTAATTTGGATAACCAGGCAGGAGGTTTGATCCGGACAACCTTTCCGAAATCCGGCCCGTCCGGGTCAAAACCAGACAGATGGAAACCCTATTGGAATGGGAGAGGAACTTAAAAAGTCTGACAATCGCCGGTGTAAGTTGCCTATGGCTGCTTGGGCTGAGGGTTAGCTTGTCATTACCATTAAACTAACCAATAATATATTATAGGGCTGATTCACTAAGGTGCATGAAAACGAGCGCTATTTATAGCATGTGTGAAAAATTTAATTGTGTCTAATTTTTTGCGACTTAATCCACGATTCACTATAAGTATATTTGCGTTAATTTAGACGCGATGCTGTGTGCGTTATTTAAGTCGCGAAGACTATTTTGATGCGGTATTCAACACAACTCGCGCTACTTATCACGCGCACGCCATATTAGCCATACTCACCATTACGCTCGTAAAACTACTTTTCTGAAAATGCCCATTTCCCTGCAAACTGGCGGCTGCATCACTCTGGGGCCAACACAGACTTGAATAAATCCCACTGCAAAGTCCATATTGTGTTGCCAAAAGCTCATTAAAGGTACTTTTCTATAATTACCGCCTGCCCCAAGTAGGGGTTAATTTTCGCACAGACTAATGCGATATTTAGCGCATTTAACGCTTCATTTGTATTTGTGAATCATGCGTTAGTATTCTTTTCATTCGCTAATTTACGCAATGCTTTAAAATTAACGCATTCGGTTGCGCGCTATTTAACGCACGCAATATGCGACACAATATGCAACACATGCCACATTTTTTTTTCACGTCAATTTTAACGCAAAAAAAACATGCGATAAGCGTTATCGCACCTTTATCAACCCTTATGCTTCTAGAATCTACCATACTAAGATCAAAGCTCATTGCTGATTGGTTATGTCCATATTAGTACCCCCTGGAAGCCTGCCCAGATCCCTTATTCATGGAAGAACAGATAGGGATTAGATTCCTTCTACATGAATGGAGGGCTCAGTAGTGGTCAGTAAATGTGAGAAGGCCTGGGCCTAGTGCTCTATTAGACGTTCCGGGTCATTTGAGGGGTTCTGCACATGGGTTCTGGGGGCCCTTGGGTTCTGTAAGAGAGCAGGGATATTACGTGCCATGCGTTACCCTGGCGACTGTCATCAAACTGACCATTTGGACAAGTGAAGTCAGTAACAAGTCGCCCCAAGGGAGCAGTGCTGGCTCTGAGCTGACAGTTAGTGAATTGGGCCAGATGGAACAACGAAAATAGAGCAATGAAGATATTTAATTAGACACAACATGCAATTAAGCAGTTGTCTCCAATGTTGCATCTTAGGCAGATAAACAGCTCAGCTTCCATCTCCCAATATCAGTCATGTGACTAATATCCCATATACAATTCTAACATTAATGGTTTTGCTATGGTAAAAAAACAAAAAAGTGCTGTCTAAGGGACAGGAGCAGCTCTTTGGCTTTTTGAAAAGCAACTTTGCAATATACAGCTATTAAAAAATATGTAGTCTTTTCATGATGTTTAATGTAATAATCTGGTTTGGAACAGTTCCCTAAGCCCCGCCCCCTGTTCCCTAAGCCCCGCCTCCTGGTCCCCTGCTGATTGGCTGACTACTTTGTGACTCAAATAAAATGTAGAAAAGCATCTCCTAATAATGAGTAAAACACAATCAAACTCACTGTGCAGAGAAACTGAATATCACAGAGAATCTGCTAGACCATCACTTCTGATTGGCTCCTAATGGACTGTAAATATAACAGGACAATTTGCCCTAGGGTTGCTGCCTTCTGAGGGGCAGTGACATTATGGGGTGGGTAACATTGGGGGCGTGGCCGATAACATCAGTGGCGGAGATATGGCAGATGATTGGCCGATCACCCCGTTAATCTAATAGAGTCCTGACTGGTTTCCCTAAGTTTTGACCTGGAAAGCCCTCCCACAACCAGGCTGCCTGGGCCAAAACCGTTGCTCCCTTAATTTGCACCCACGAATCATCCATGTTAGCGAATAAATGTTGATCTTCAAGTTGAGCTTCCAGCATTCTATCCATTCTATCCCTTTTTGGGAACCATGGTTACTTGTTCTATTTCAGCTTCAACCTCTTGGTAACTCTGGTCAGTGTTGGAATGGAGTTGGCTGCCATCTCAAGGGCTCTCACCCCCATCACAAAATCTCCCCCTTATGCCCCACCGTGTACCCCATGCCCCAGTGTGTACCTTGGACTTCCCCCTCCGGCGCTCATGCATTTGCTCCAAATCGCTCGGGGCCCGTAGCAGGGCCCACAGATCCAGCCATGGCATTGGTCCAGGTTTGGACCCCCTGCCGGCCCAGTCTGACCCTGACTCTGGCCAATCAGAAGGCCTATGTCTTTAAAAACAGGGTTTTTGACTTCTTTTTATATCAGACATACCCACTTACCATTTTAGGGGAAGTATTGTTTGTTCCATGAAATACATGGGCCGTGTATAATAATGGGGTTGGTGCTAAAGAATAAAACATGTCTATGTGTCTTTTATCCATTAGGGATATGGATATACTCAGTGAGCACAGGGTTTGTAGCAATGATTTGTGCTGCCAATCAAAAAAAAAAAATCAAAATGCTTTTTCATTTTGGACCAGTTTTTTATGTTTTGTACAACATCTGTGAAGCTGTGTTTGGTGGAGGTTTAAAATCTTTTGGGGTAACATGGCTGTTCCTGCAGTAAAGCTCCTGCAGTTTGGGGACAATGACTCAAACTAAGCAATAAAGAAACGTGTTCTAAAATAAATAGTGCATAGTAATCTGAAAAAAAAAATCAGAAATCAAATATGTTTTATTATTAACAATAATAATAATACAGGTATCAGACCCCTTATCCAGAAACCTATTATCCAGAATTACAGAAAAAGGCCATCTCCCATAGACTTTTAAAAAGATTCCCTTTTCTCTGTAATAATAAAACAGTACCTGTACTTGATCCCAACTAAGATATAATTACCCCTAATTGGGGGCAGAACAGCCCTATTGGGTTTATTTAATGGTTAAATGATTCCCTTTTCTCTGTAATAATAAAACAGTACCTGTACTTGATCCCAACTAAGATATAATTACCCCTTATTGGGGCAGAACAGCCCTATTGGGTTTATTTAATGGTTAAATGATTCCCTTTTCTCTGTAATAATAAAACAGTACCTGTACTTGATCCCAACTAAGATATAATTACCCCTTATTGGGGCAGAACAGCCCTATTGGGTTTATTTAATGGTTAAATGATTCCCTTTTCTCTGTAATAATAAAACAGTACCTGTACTTGATCCCAACTAAGATATAATTACCCCTTATTGGGGCAGAACAGCCCTATTGGGTTTATTTCATGGTTAAATTATTCCCTTTTCTCTGTAATAATAAAACAGTACCTGTACTTGATCCCAACTAAGATATAATTACCCCTTATTGGGGCAGAACAGCCCTATTGGGTTTATTTAATGGTTAAATGATTCCCTTTTCTCTGTAATAATAAAACAGTACCTGTACTTGATCCCAACTAAGATATAATTACCCCTTATTGGGGCAGAACAGCCCTATTGGGTTTATTTAATGGTTAAATGATTCCCTTTTCTCTGTAATAATAAAACAGTACCTGTACTTGATCCCAACTAAGATATAATTAATTCTTATTGGGGGCAGAACAATCTTATTGGGTTTAATTATTATTTAAATAATGTTTTTAGCAGACTTTAGGTAGGAGATCCTAATTACGGAAAGACCCCTTATCTGGAAAACCCCAGGTCCCGAGCATTCTGGATAACAGGTCCCATACCTGGAATAATAATAATGCCCTGTGCTCAGCTGCTAGTTCAGAACATTAAATGCCCACTAGGTGGCGCCCATGCCTTCAGTAACAGACATTTCAACTATAATAAAGACAGAAACATAAAGCTTAAAGGGAAACGAAAGGTAAAGTCACTTGGGGGTGCCAAAATGTTAGGCACCCCCAAGTGACTTTAACCGCTTACCTTGTACCCCGGGCTGGTGCCCCTGTTGGGAGAAAACAGCACCAGCCCGGGGCACCTGGAGCGGATCGTTTCCGTGTTCTGGCTTCCTTTTCCGGAATGCCAGCGGTGGGCGCATGCGCAGTAGAGTGAAAAGCCGACTTTAATGTTTAAGTTCGGCTTTTCACTCTACTGCGCATGCGCGCGCAGCGAAACAGAAGGAAGGAAGCGCCGGCAGCTACCCCGGGCTGGTGCTGTTCCCTCCTCACAGGGGCACCAGCCCGGGGTAAAAGGTAGGTGGTCAAAGTCACTTGGGGGTGCCTAACATTTTGGCACCCCCAAGTGACTTTGGCTTTCTTTTTCCTTTAATGTTAAACTGAACATGGTTCACATTTAAAAGTTCTTTCCTATCTGTCGTCTTCTATAAATAACAGATACTGAAGGATTTTAATGTCAAAAAAGAGAAAAGAACCTCCTGACCAGGCACATGCCTCCAAACTGTCCCAATTTTCCCAAAACATTTGAAGAGTGTAAAGAGGAACAAAAAGGAATGCTGCGTGTAGTCCGGCAAAATGTTTTGACCACACCCATTTTTGTGACCACACCCCCTAAATACCACTCCCATTTTACAAAATTTGGCAGGTTATTTAAAGTCTGAACACATTTCTGGCGGTTTTGGGGTCTTGTTTTATGTGTTATTACAGTTTTGCTAATGAAGGTGAAGTTGCCCTTTAAGCTGCAAGTCTCATTTCCCCCAAGTGACCTGTTTAGCTTATTAGTTATGAGGTGCAGGTGTAGCTTAGTTAGTTTTCTGGGCTCTCTGCCAAAAGCTACTTATTTAATTAAGTTTGAGAAACATTGTATCTTATTTAGCATTCAGTGCAGGAGGTCGAAGGGAAATCAGGAACTCTTCAGAAAGAATCCAGGACTGCGGGCTGAGTTGTCAAAATCAGGACTGTCCCGTGAAAATTGGGACAGTTGGCCGGTATGAACCCGCCCACTTCTGATGATGTCACTTCCAGTTTTCAGCAACAGCACTTCCTGTTTAATGGTGGTCAGCAGGTTACAATATAAGGCAGTTGCAGGTTAGGTAGTTGGTCAAAGTGAGTTCGAAAGCGGGTTGCGGGTCTGGGTTGCAGGTTGCGGGTCCAGATCTCAAAAATTGGTTCCGTACAGGCCTGCCAAACCATTTGCCCAAGACACATGGAAACCCTAGAATGAAAATGTAAAAAAAAATTCCAATTCCTCTTGGATTTTCTTACAATGATGTTTATTTATGCGCAGAATGGAAGGAAATGCCTAATAATGAGTCCTGTTTGGGACCCATTCACTCTATGCGCAGGGATAAAGGATTATTAGGAGCTGTCACTGGGGGCAGATTTATATAAAACAGATTTATATAATGAATGTGCCCCCAATGTTACAGCTTCACAGCGAGACCATAACACTGCCAGGTATTCCTATGGCGGAGCAGAGAGGCCTGGGGGGGGGGGGACTGGCAGGGAGGGGACGTGGGGCGGAACTCCTATAAACAGGGGAAGAGAAGGGTTTTTCATGCGGCGGCGGGATCTAAGCCGGGCATCATGGCACGGTTATTATTATCCTGAAGAGGGCGCTGCCCTTACTGCCCACCCCCCTCTCCCATAAGCGCACATACATTTTACTAAACTTCATCATGATTGGGGTAGGGAGGCCAGCTGCAGGGACTGGGTCAGTGGGGCCGACAGGGTTTTTTCCAGTGTCGGACTGGGACCCCAGGGGCCACCAGAAAACCTTAGCCCCTAGGCCCACTCTCCAAACCATTTTCCCCCCTTTCCTCACCCAACCTCTTTATTCCCCAAGTCTCTTTTATTTACATGCTAGCATCTATTCTTCCATCTATTTCTCCTCTTTCTTCCCATTCAGAAATAGGGAATGGCCATGAAACAGGCCAAATGGTCAGGAGCAGGAGGGCCACTGACACCTGGGCCCCCCGGGAGTTTTCCTGGTATCCTGAAGGGCCAGTCCCACACTGGTTTTTCCCATTGCCCGGCTCACCCAGTTCAAGCCTGTGGTACTGATAGGCCGGGGTCTTTTTGATTCCAGAAGGTCAGTAATGCCTTTGCTGTTGTACCACCGGGGGTAATTCCAGTGCTGCACTCGGGTACCTTTGCCCAGGGGGCACTATAGGGTTCTTTAGGGCAAAGACACACAGGGCGATTAGTTGCTGCAACTTTTTAAAAAAATCGCGGCAGCTAATCCACGTGACGAAAATGCGCAGCAAAGCAATTATACTCTATGGGCAAAGAGTCGCCATGATTAGTCTCTGCGACTGGGTTAGTTAATCGCCCCGTGTGTCTCCACCCTTACTGTGCACAACGCAGTGTGTAAAATGGAAACAAAGGCAGCTATCAGCTATTTCTGTTGCACTTTGCACAGTGTGTGGTGTTTTGCCTGTATTGCCTTGGGTAGGGCTGCCACCATTCTAAATTAGGTTAACTGGCCGGTGGAGGGGGGGGGGCGAGCACAAAAGGGGCAGTCCAGTATCATAAAAGGGGAGGAGCTATAATGCAGGGGCCAATGGAGGATGAGTTATGCAGAGGAGTCAGAATTGGGGTGATCGGGACTCATCATAAGGGTACAAATTGACCAGTAAGTACATTGCCAGTATATTTGGGATACCGGCCCCGGCCTTGGCTCGGTAGGTAAAATACCAGCCCTGTGGCAACCTTAGCCATGGCTGCTGGGGCCCTTACACACGGGCAATGCCCAGGGTACAAGTGTTGGGTAAGTGAGCACTAAGGGGGCACTCCTGCACCCCTATTAGAAAATGATCCTTAATTATTTTACCTTTATCTGCCGACACCTCAGCCGGGTAATGGAACAAATGCCCCACGACCCTCAGTAGAACAGGCATCACATGTGGCTCAGGATGGGCCTCGCTGTATTACGGGAGGAAGGGTATCGCAATTGAACTATAACTCCCAGCTTGAATAAATCAGTTGGGCACCATTGGTTCATAAACACTTTCCCACGCTAGTGATGAGCAAAGTTTTTCACCAGGCATGGATTTGTGGCGAAATATCTGCATTTTGCCATTGGCGGATTGTTTCGTGAAACAAGGAGGAAACAAGGACGAGAAATCTGACGTTGAAAAATTTGCAATGCAATGGGGCTAGCCATAATCTTCATTTCCCAGGGGGCCACAGCCATGTGCTCTGATAAACTTCACTCACACTTTACTGCTGCGCTGCAAGTTGGAGTGATATCCCCCCTCACCCCCAGCAGCCAATCAGCAGAACAATGGGAAGGGAGCAAGATAGCAGCTCCCAGTAGGTATCAGAATAGCACTCAATAGTAAGAAATCCAAGTCCGGCTTGGGACTCCTCCAGTTACATGGGAGTAGGAGAAACAATAGGTTAGCTGAAAGCAGTTCTAATGTGTAGCGCTGGCTCCTTCTGAAAGCTCAGACTCAGGCACACTTTACTGCTGCGCTGCAAGTTGGAGTGATATCCCCCCCTCACCCCCAGCAGCCGATCAGCAGAACAATGGGAAGGGAGCAAGATAGCAGCTCCCAGTAGGTATCAGAATAGCACTCAATAGTAAGAAATCCAAGTCTGGCTTGGGACTCCTCCAGTTACATGGGAGTAGGAGAAACAATAGGTTAGCTGAAAGCAGTTCTAATGTGTAGCGCTGGCTCCTTCTGAAAGCTCAGACTCAGGCACACTTTACTGCTGCGCTGCAAGTTGGAGTGATATCCCCCCCTCACCCCCAGCAGCCGATCAGCAGAACAATGGGAAGGGAGCAAGATAGCAGCTCCCAGTAGGTATCAGAATAGCACTCAATAGTAAGAAATCCAAGTCTGGCTTGGGACTCCTCCAGTTACATGGGAGTAGGAGAAACAATAGGTTAGCTGAAAGCAGTTCTAATGTGTAGCGCTGGCTGAAAGCTCAGACTCAGGCACAATGGCCCCTACACACCAAGCAGAGGTAGATGGCAGAAAAAATCAGCCTTGGGCCCCCTTTGGGGAAAGCTGTGGGGGGACACAATTGAATAAAATATCAAAATACATTGAATAGCTCCTTAGGGATCATTTCTAAACAAAAGTGCAGTGAGCAAAACACATTTTTTTCCCCCACAATGCAGCATTTTTCCCCCATAATTCCAGTTCTGTTGCACCATAATAAACAGAACTGCACTTGGCAAACTAACAGCAGGGAATGGTGCAGCCATGCCACGGAGAGCAAAGGGCATACAGATTGGCATTCTTACCTTACCTGGGCGCCGACGTTGCTTGATTCTGCTTAAAATTCCAATCTTGGCAGCTGCACAATGATAATTAAAAATAATTCAATGAAGACCAATTGCAAGTTGTGTTTTAATACTACTGATAAAGATCCACAGTATCAGTTATATGTATTTCTTCTTTCCGTTCCTAAATGATTTGCTCTTTGGCCACTGGGGGGAGCCACAGCGCCGACACAGGGATGGATAAACTTGCAGCTCATTTCAGATTCCGAGAGTTTTGCTGCTTGAATATTTTATAGCATCTTAATATCAGTGAGCAGAAAAAGATTTAAATCCAACATAAATTCAACAATTTGCAAGAATAATAAAAGAAAGAAGATTCCTAACAGACAAGGGGTAAATAACAAAAACCCATGAAAAATATATATTAGCAATGTTGTTCTAGGGACATTATACATTAAAATGGCATTTAACTTGTCATGTGTTCTGGGGTATTATATACAGTATGAATCTGGCACCGTATGTTATTTATACAACTTGTGTTCCTAGGGCTTTATACAAGGAAGAGGCACTGTATTAATCATGAGATGTAATATAGTAAGTTAGGTTGAAAAAAGACATATACCCATTGAGTTTAACCATCATGCCTATATATAACCTGCCTAACTGCTAGCTGATCCAGAGGAAGATAACATACGCCATCTTAAGCCTCTCCTATTTGCCTCAGAGGGGAAAAAATTCCTTCCTGACTCCAAGATTGCCAGTTGCCCAGACCCTGCTGCAAGGTGCCACATCCTGGATAGAATTAATTGGGCTGCAGAGTTTTGTGTCATTTGCAAACACTGATACATTACTTATAATCCCCTCCCCTAAATCATTAATGAACAAATTATAGTGGACCCAGTACAGAACCCTGAGGGACCCCACTGAGAACCCTACTCCTAGCAGAGAATGTGCCATTAACCACCACCCTCTGTACCCGATCCTGTAGCCAGTTTCCTATCCATGTATCCAACAACATTACTAAGCCCAACAGACCATCATTTATGGGGCACTGTATCAAGAGTGTTGGCAAAATCCACATAGATCCCATCAACTGCCCCCCCACTGTCCAACTTCTTACTAAACTCATCATAAAACTCAAATTTGTCTGACAAGACCTATCTTTCATAAAGCCAAGCTAATTACTGCTCCTAATCCCAATATAATAATATTAAACTGGCACTGTATTATCCTGAGTTTTTTTTACAGGTCTTGTTAATAATATTGGCACTACATGCATTCTATAGTGTATTCGGTGGGAGTCATTATACATGACCCTGGGATAGTACAAAGTGGTTGTATTAATTTTATATTAAGTTATAATGTGCACACAGAAACCTTTGCTTTTATATAAAACATCCTGCTGAAAAAGGCCAAATATTGGCAGAATCCTGGATTCGGTGCATCCATAATGGATAAGGCAGACATTGGCCACCGGGTGGCAGCACTGAACAGTCTGGTGGCTATAAAAGGCTGTGGATTGATATCTTTTGGCATTCTGTGATAAGCCGTTGTAAAGGTGCCTATACACGTGAAGATTCGCTCGCTTGGCGAAGTCGCCAAGCGAGTGGATCCTCACCTGATATCCCCACCTACGGGTGCACGATATCAGGGAACATGTAGGCTAATTCGATCGTTTTGGCCCTCGGGCCAAACAATCAAATTATAATGGCGGCAATGGCGCAGTCGGTTTCTGATCCGACTAAATCTTTTAACCTGCCCGATCGATATCTGGACAATTTCAGGCCAGATATCGGTTGGGCAGGCCCCTCGTTCCTGCCCCTACACGGGCCAATACGCTGCCGAGCCGGTCGAAGGGACCAATATCAGCAGCTAGAATCGGCCCGTGTATGGCCGCCTTAAGAGGCAATACTAAAGTTCCGGAATTCCTAGGACCTTTCTAGAAATTCTAGAATTTTTATCATTTGCTCATCGGATATTGCAGAACTGCCGCAGACCTGTGGATACCATTTAGGACCCCGGTTAAGGGCCTGCCTGACCGATATTTGGCCACACATTTGCCTTAGAGCCAAACAACCAGATCAGCTTAATATTGCAGAGATGTTTGATGATTTTTATGTTTAGAAAGTCTCTTTATCCTTATTAAGTAATTAGTAATTAGGACCAGACCAATTACCCCGTAGGGGCACCTCTATTCCTTTCATTAAATGGCTTCCCGCGCCACATGTACCAGTATCAATATTATCCCCCATAAACCCACACTTTACCAGCACCGACTTCCCTGATTGTAACCTTGTAATGTTCCTGTTGGGGTTTTTTTTTATTTTTAAATTCAATTTTTAATACAATTTTCATAAACCATATTATTCTATTAACGTAACGGAATGTGGCGCTGCCATTCAATTGCCTCGATCTCCGGAATTAATATCATTTTACAAAGGTTGCGGCAGTGATTTATACGAGCGGCGCATTATTCCGTATAGAAACCCCATCAATCAGGGGGCGACCGGCGCACGTAGCTGTTTAAGAATAGAAACATTCATCAGTATGAAGGCCTGCATCATTGATTCGGCTCATCGGCTCCCATTTCATCTCTTAACGTCATTTTACGGGTGGTTTATCATGACAAACACTTTTTGATGAAGCCAAGAAAAAAGAAAAATAATAATAATAATCTTTTGACGCAATATATACGTTCATGGAAATGCAGATGGTATTATAATATTATAGCAATGAATTAGAGCAGATAGAAACACTAGTACAGTAATCGGAACTATTATCCAGAATGCTCAGGACCTGGGGTTTTCCAGATAAGGGGTCTTTCCGTAATTTGGATCTCCATAACTTAAGTCTACTATGAATCATTTAAATATTGAGTAAAACCCTATAGGACTGTTTAATCAAATAATTTAGATTTTTAATATTGATTTCCCTTTTCTCTGTAATAATAAAACAGTACCTGTACTTGATCCCAACTAAGATATAATTACCCCTTATTGGGGCAGAACAGCCCTATTGGGTCTATTTCATGGTTAAATGATTTCCTTTTCTCTGTAATAATAAAACAGTACCTGTACTTGATCCCAACTAAGATATAATTACCCCTTATTGGGGCAGAACAGCCCTATTGGGTTTATTTAATGGTTAAATGATTCCCTTTTCTCTGTAATAATAAAACAGTACCTGTACTTGATCCCAACTAAGATATAATTACCCCTTATTGGGGGCAGAACAGCCCTATTGGGTTTATTTAATGGTTAAATGATTCCCTTTTCTCTGTAATAATAAAACAGTACCTGTACTTGATCCCAACTAAGATATAATTACCCCTTATTGGGGCAGAACAGCCCTATTGGGTTTATTTAATGGTTAAATGATTCCCTTTTCTCTGTAATAATAAAACAGTACCTGTACTTGATCCCAACTAAGATATAATTACCCCTTATTGGGGCAGAACAGCCCTATTGGGTTTATTTAATGGTTAAATGATTCCCTTTTCTCTGTAATAATAAAACAGTACCTGTACTTGATCCCAACTAAGATATAATTACCCCTTATTGGGGGCAGAACAGCCCTATTGGGTTTATTTAATGGTTAAATGATTCCCTTTTCTCTGTAATAATAAAACAGTACCTGTACTTGATCCCAACTAAGATATAATTACCCCTTATTGGGGCAGAACAGCCCTATTGGGTTTATTTCATGGTTAAATGATTCCCTTTTCTCTGTAATAATAAAACAGTAAAAAAGCTATCAAGCAGCTAAAATAGAAATGGAAAGGGACATTGCAGCAAGGAGTAAAAAGAATCCAAAATTATTTTTTAATTATGTGAATAGTAAAAAAATGAAGCAAGAAGGGGTGGGAACTTTATTATCATGGGGGGGTACGTTGGTTGATGAAAACGGGGAAAAAGCAGAAATTTTGAACTCTTATTTTTCATCTGTCTATACATCTGAGGAGCCAGATAATGAAGGCTTCCCTTGTAATATGCCCAGTTCTAGTAATTTAGCTACTGACGCATGGGTCACTCGGGAGGAAATTCAAAAGAGACTTGAACATGTAAAGGTAAACAAAGGTCCAGGGCCGGATGGGATTCATCCCAGGGTATTAAATGAGCTGAGCGCTGTGATTGCCAAACCTCTTCACTTAATTTTTCAGGATTCATTGAGGTCTGGCATGGTGCCGAGAGACTGGCGGATTGCTAATGTGGTGCCGTTATTTAAAAAGGGATCCCGTTCTCAGCCTGAAAACTATAGGCCTGTTAGTCTGACATCAGTAGTAGGAAAACTTTTGGAAGGGGTAATAAGGGATAGGGTACTTGAATACATTGCAGTTCACAATACTATTAGTTTGTGCCAGCATGGTTTTATGCGTAACAGATCTTGCCAGACTAATTTAGTTGCCTTTTATGAGGAGGTGAGCAGGAACCTTGATGCTGGAATGGCAGTTGATGTCATCTACTTGGACTTTGCTAAAGCGTTTGATACAGTACCTCACAGAAGGTTAATGATCAAATTAAGGAATATTGGCCTAGAACATAATATTTGTAATTGGATAGAGAACTGGCTGAAGGATAGAGTACAAAGAGTGGTTGTAAATGGAACATTTTCTAATTGGACCAGTGTGGTTAGTGGAGTACCGCAGGGGTCAGTCCTTGGTCCTTTGCTTTTTAACTTGTTTATTAATGACCTGGAGGTGGGCATAGACAGTACTGTTTATATTTTTGCTGATGACACTAAATTGTGCAAAACTATAAGTTCCATGCAGGATGCTGCCGCTTTGCAGAGCGATTTGACAAAATTAGATAACTGGGCAGCAAACTGGAAAATGAGGTTCAATGTTGATAAGTGCAAAGTTATGCACTTTGGTAGAAATAATATAAACGCAAACTATCTACTGAATGGTAGTGTGTTGGGGGGATCCTTAATGGAGAAGGATCTGGGGGTTTTTGTTGATAACAAGTTGTCTAATTCCAGGCAGTGTCATTCTGTGGCTACTAAAGCAAATAAAGTGCTGTCTTGTATAAAAAAGGGCATTGACTCAAGGGATGAGAACATATTTTTGCCCCTTTATAGGTCCCTGGTAAGGCCTCACCTTGAGTATGGGGGGCAGTTTTGGGCTCCAGTCCTTAAGAAGGATATTAATGAGCTGGAGAGAGTGCAGAGACTGCAACTAAACTGGTAAAGGGGATGGAAGGGTTAAACTATGAGGTGAGACTGTCGAGGTTGGGGTTGTTTTCTCTGGAAAAGAGGCGCTTGCGAGGGGACATGATTACTCTGTACAAGTACATTAGAGGGGATTATAGGCAGTTGGGGGATGTTCTTTTTTCCCATAAAAACAATCAACGCACCAGAGGTCACCCCTATAGATTAGAGGAAAGGAGCTTCCATTTGAAGCAGCGTAGGTGGTTTTTCACGGTGAGGGCAGTGAGGTTGGGGAATGCCCTTCCTAGTGATGTGGTAATGGCAGATTCTGTTAATGCCTTTAAGAGGGGCCTGGATGAGTTCTTGATCAATCAGAATATCCAAGGCTATTGTGATACTAATATCTACAGTTAGTACTAGTGGTTGTATATATAGTTTATGTATGTGAGTGTATAGATTGGTAGGTGTGGGTTAGGTGTGCTGGGTTTACTTGGATGGGTTGAACTTGATGGACACAGGTCTTTTTTCAACCCTATGTAACTATGTACCTGTACTTGATCCCAACTAAGATATAATTACCCCTTATTGGGGCAGAACAGCCCTATTGGGTTTATTTCATGGTTAAATGATTCCCTTTTCTCTGTAATAATAAAACAGTACCTGTACTTGATCCCAACTAAGATATAATTACCCCTTATTGGGGCAGAACAGCCCTATTGGGTTTATTTCATGGTTAAATGATTCCCTTTTCTCTGTAATAATAAAACAGTACCTGTACTTGATCCCAACTAAGATATAATTACCCCTTATTGGGGGCAGAACAGCCCTATTGGGTTTATTTCATGGTTAAATGATTCCCTTTTCTCTGTAATAATAAAACAGTACCTGTACTTGATCCCAACTAAGATATAATTACCCCTTATTGGAGGCAAAAGAATCCTATTGGGTATAATTAATGTTTTAGTGATTTTTCTTAGACTTGGTCCCCGTAAATGGGACCTATACCTGTACAAATAAATTCCTGCATACATTCCCCACAGCCCCCCTCGGTAGGGTCATTGCCCTTGGTTAATTTGATTGAAATTTAGTTTTTTTGTACCACGTAGAATATAAATATATTCTGGTTTAAGGTCGCTGAGGTTATTCCTTACAAAACTGCTGACAGAGCCGTTCCAGTGATACTGCTGTGCGTCCGGCTATAGATCGGCTGCCGACATTACATGAGAGAATCAATTGACGCCTCTATAAATGGCTGCCCGGCTACATGGGCTCAGAATTGAACGATTACCGCGTGTTTTTATTTTACACGAAGGCTCTGGAACGTACGCGGTTCTTTCCACGTTTGCCTGACACTGCGCTCAATGGGAAATACTGATGGAACAGACTCTCCGCCATTCTCCCTTAGACGTATTTCAGCTTTTTGGGGCAGATTTATTACAGCTGGAATAGGGAATCCAGTAGGATACACGGCACTTTGATCCTTTGTTTTTTCCTATTTAAAACTCGTTCCTCAACCGTTTGGAAAATGTTCCAGAATACAAGGCGGTACCGGTCACATCTCCTGATCCAGTTGGAAAGGAATTGGTAACAGGTCTGTGGATGAACGGATCTTCCCCCCATTTATTGTGCCAGTGAAACCACATTTTCCTTGCAGTCAGTAAAGTGTTAATGATATATGTATTAAAGGGGAACTTTACCTTAAGCCCCGCCCCCTGTTCCCCTGCTGACTACTTTGAGACTCAAATAAAAACAGTAGTTGACTGTCCTCAGCCTGCCTTCAGCCTGCCTCCTCCAAATCCCACAATTCCCTGCTGCACACATGATCTCAATAAGGAAAGGAACATCCCAGTGCAATGCATTGTGGGTTATGTAGTTCCTGCATGCTGTCTGTAAGCTGGGGAGAAGTTGTTACAATTTGTAACATCAGTGTTTTAGTCCCTCCTCCCCTGCCAGGATTTCAATTGATGCAGAAAGAGTAGAACTGTTTTGCAGCTGGATTTCAGCATATAAACATGGGATTTATTCCTACTGTTTGAAGGAACAGATTACAGGGATAGGGATATTAGGGGTTTCTGTGTTGTGTGGGGCTCTTTAACACATTTAGGTTCGGAAGTAGAAAGATGTCAGTTCAATAGGTAACGTTAATTTTCAGTGGTTGTGTTAGTGTGCAGAATGGAGCACTAACACCAAACTGTAATTCCCTCAACCAAATCAAATGCAAGTATTAATGTTAACACGGGAAAAATAAAGAGTTATTTGTAACTACAAGGGCAGGGAGCAAAGTGCAGTTTTGAAGCAATTTGCCATTTTGCTAGGGGTGGCTGTGTGTGCTCTAAAGTTTATTTGTGGGGTACGGGGCCAACGCTATGTAGTTACTCCACTGGCCATAACTCAGGGTTGACTGGCAGGAGAATGTTGGGTATTTAAGAGGGTAAGGCAGTACGTACAGGGCCGTCCTGCACCCAGCACCCAATGGAGCTTCCTAGCCTGAATGTCTGTATTAGTGATGAGCAAATAAATTTCCCATGAAATTCTGGATTTCCCCCTTAGTGAATTTTTTCATTAAAAATGTTGGGATCAAGTACAGGTACTGTTTTATTATTACAGAGAAAAGGGAATCATTTAACCATTAAATAAACCCAATAGGGCTGTTCTGCCCCCAATAAGGGGTAATTATATCTTAGTTGGGATCAAGTACAGGTACTGTTTTATTATTACAGAGAAAAGGGAATCATTTAACCATTAAATAAACCCAATAGGGCTGTTCTGCCCCCAATAAGGGGTAATTATATCTTAGTTGGGATCAAGTACAGGTACTGTTTTATTATTACAGAGAAAAGGGAATCATTTAACCATTAAATAAACCCAATAGGGCTGTTCTGCCCCCAATAAGGGGTAATTATATCTTAGTTGGGATCAAGTACAGGTACTGTTTTATTATTACAGAGAAAAGGGAATCATTTAACCATTAAATAAACCCAATAGGGCTGTTCTGCCCCAATAAGGGGTAATTATATCTTAGTTGGGATCAAGTACAGGTACTGTTTTATTATTACAGAGAAAAGGGAATCATTTAACCATGAAATAAACCCAATAGGGCTGTTCTGCCCCCAATAAGGGGTAATTATATCTTAGTTGGGATCAAGTACAGGTACTGTTTTATTATTACAGAGAAAAGGGAATCATTTAACCATTAAACCCAATAGGGCTGTTCTGCCCCCAATAAGGGGTAATTATATCTTAGTTGGGATCAAGTACAGGTACTGTTTTATTATTACAGAGAAAAGGGAATCATTTAACCATGAAATAAACCCAATAGGGCTGTTCTGCCCCAATAAGGGGTAATTATATCTTAGTTGGGATCAAGTACAGGTACTGTTTTATTATTACAGAGAAAAGGGAATCATTTAACCATTAAATAAACCCAATAGGGCTGTTCTGCCCCAATAAGGGGTAATTATATCTTAGTTGGGATCAAGTACAGGTACTGTTTTATTATTACAGAGAAAAGGGAATCATTTAACCATTAAATAAACCCAATAGGGCTGTTCTGCCCCCAATAAGGGGTAATTATATCTTAGTTGGGATCAAGTACAGGTACTGTTTTATTATTACAGAGAAAAGGGAATCATTTAACCATGAAATAAACCCAATAGGGCTGTTCTGCCCCAATAAGGGGTAATTATATCTTAGTTGGGATCAAGTACAGGTACTGTTTTATTATTACAGAGAAAAGGGAATCATTTAACCATTAAATAAACCCAATAGGGCTGTTCTGCCCCAATAAGGGGTAATTATATCTTAGTTGGGATCAAGTACAGGTACTGTTTTATTATTACAGAGAAAAGGGAATCATTTAACCATTAAACCCAATAGGGCTGTTCTGCCCCCAATAAGGGGTAATTATATCTTAGTTGGGATCAAGTACAGGTACTGTTTTATTATTACAGAGAAAAGGGAATCATTTAACCATGAAATAAACCCAATAGGGCTGTTCTGCCCCAATAAGGGGTAATTATATCTTAGTTGGGATCAAGTACAGGTACTGTTTTATTATTACAGAGAAAAGGGAATCATTTAACCATTAAATAAACCCAATAGGGCTGTTCTGCCCCCAATAAGGGGTAATTATATCTTAGTTGGGATCAAGAACAAAGTTCTGTTTTCATAGTTATTTCTGCCGAGTCTCTTGCAATGTTGCGCAGCTGTCAGAAAGTCACATAAAACTATGGCGGCGCCTGGGTATTTGTGGGCGAATCCTGCGCTCGTTACAAGGCAAATAAACAAAATGAATCAGTAAAAACAGAACATCCGCCCGAAATTGCCGCATAAAACTCCGCACGGAGGAATCATATTAATGACTGTTACCATGGAAATGGGATTTGGAGCATCAATCTGTAAGAAAGTTGGAGCTTGGCTTTTGCACTGAGATCCCCATATTAATGTAGGGGAATTGGAGGACAATGAGCGCGGCGTGAGGCTTATCAGCGCGGGGAAGGGAAAGAAATGTCACCTTATGTCAGCCCTGACAGCTCCTGTTTATCTGGCTGGGTAAGGGCAAATGGGACACAAATGCCATTAAATATACTGTACCTCATCTCAATGTGCAGAGGAAAAGTATTACAGGCAACTGATACTGCGTAATACATACTCCAGGGCTATAATACCCTAAAGGGCAACTAAACCCTAACTATGAATCTGACTATTAATGCTGCATTTTATATACTGAACTTACTGTACAGGTATAGGACCTGTTATCCAGAATGCTCGGGACCAAGGGTATTCCGGATAAGGGATCTTTCTGTAATTTGGATCTCCATACCTTAAGTCTACTAAAAAATCACTAAATATTAATTAAACCCAATAGGATTATTTTGCATTCAGTAATGATTAATTATATCTTAGTTGGGATCAAGTACAGGTACTGTTTTATTATTACAGAGAAAAGGGAATCATTTAACCATTAAATAAACCCAATAGGGCTGTTCTGCCCCCAATAAGGGGTAATTATATCTTAGTTGGGATCAAGTACAGGTACTGTTTTATTATTACAGAGAAAAGGGAATCATTTAACCATTAAATAAACCCAATAGGGCTGTTCTGCCCCCAATAAGGGGTAATTATATCTTAGTTGGGATCAAGTACAGGTACTGTTTTATTATTATAGAGAAAAAGTAAATCAGTTTTTAAATTCTTTGATTAAAATGGAGTCTATGGCAGACAGGCTTTCCGCAATTCAGAGCTTTCTGGATATCGGGTTTCCGGATAACGGATTCTATACCTGTACTAGCCTAGAGGTTTTGCTTCCTTATAATAGTAATGATTCATTCATTCATTTCTTCAAACTTGCCCCCAACAAAGCCTGATTGATTTTGTCACAAGGGAAGCGCCACACCAGTTATAACCCATAATTTAAGGTCCCCATACACGGGACGATTCTAGCTGCCGATATGGGTCCCTTAGACTGATTCGACAGCTAATCAGCCCGTGTATGGGCACTAACGACGGGCCCGCCCGACCGATATCTGGCCTGAAATCGGGCAGATCTCGTTCGGCAGGTTAAAAAAATCCCCAGACCGGCTTTGCCTATACCCGCTGTAGTAGGGCCAAACAATCAAATTAGCCTACACGCCCCCGATATTGCCCACCTGTAGGTGGGGATATCGGGTGAAGATCCGCTCGCTTGCCAATCTCACCAAGTGAGCGAATCTTCACGTGTATGGGGACTTTTAGGCATTAGGGTTTGGATAATGAGTGGGCCCGTGCTGGTACCGCTCATCATGCAAGTCCACCTTGGTTCTAATTCGGAATCACTGGAACCGGAACCAACGAGTAGAATGTCTATGAAGATTCTCATTCATCCAGGTCATGATATACAGTATCTAGTAGAATTAAGTCCACAACAACTGGACTTTTTCTTGAAAACGTTTCACCACTCATCCGAGTGGCTTCTTCAGAAGCCACTCGGATGAGTGGTGAAACGTTTTCAAGAAGAAACTCATAAAAAGTCCAGTAGTTTTAGACTCAATTCTACTAGATACTGTACAATGAGTAGAATGTGTCACCAATAACCTTTAGCGCCTGCTCTCGGGCTCTGCTCATTACACACCAAGCTGATATTTTCCTACACTTTTCCTTCTCTGCCTTCACAAGTTGCCCTTACAGAGAGGTGTCTAATCATTGCCTCAGATTTGCCTTGTAGCGCGTCTCTAATAACCAGCAGGCACTTTCAGGGGGGCTGACAGCCGGTCCTACAGCGAGGCACATCAGTCTTAATAGGTTAACACAATCTACCATCCGCCTGTCTGTACTGGTTTTGATGGGCGCACTTTATTTTCAGTACATCAAAGGCCTCCATTCTGTCAGATCTCTAATTGAAAGGAAATTTAGCAGCAAGATATTATGTTAACAGAATTAATTGAGTGCAGCGCCGTGTGGGGAACACCCCGGCTTTCTACATGCGAGGATCTTTCATAGGGAAGGGGCCGCCGGCGGCTGCTGGAGGACTAAAGGTTGGGTATAAAGGGACTTATTAGTCAAAAGATGAAATCAGAGCTTCTCTGTTTGCCCAAAGGAATATTCACAGCTCTCTGTTCACTTATAAAAGACTAATAAGGAGACATTTGTCAAAGGTTGAAAATAGAGTAAACTTTCCTTTTACCCTCTGATAAGTTTCCCCATGAAAATCCTTGGGAACAGTGAACCGTGAAGAACTCTATTTTCACTCTATGAAAAATATCCCCCAAAGTGTCAGTGGGGGTCATTTTCTACCTACAGGAGCACTTTTCTTCCCAAATGGGGCACTTTTTCACCCCTTAGTGCTCTTGTACCTGCACTCAGGATCTCAGTAAATGACCCCCACTGTCTTCCACTTGCCCTGCTATCACCATCTTGCCCTTCAGAAACAATGGAAAAACTCTATTATCTTCATTCTGCCAGTAGTGATGAACGAAACTGTCCCGTTTCGCTTTGCCATAAACTTAGTGAAATGGCAAGAAAATTCACGAAACGGTGGAAAATTCGCGAAACGCATTTGTCGCGCAATTTTTTTTGTCGCCCACATCTGTTTTTGTTGCCCGTGTCTATTTTTTAACGTGACTGCACTTTTTTTTATGCGACCGCGCCAATTTGCCACGCAACAAAAAAAATTTCCACTCGACAAATTTTTCCACTGTAAATTTTCAAGTTTCGCGAAACAATTCGCCAATGGTGAAATGCGGAAATTCACTGTGAATCCATGCCTGATAAAACAATTTGCTCATCACTATCTGCCAGAGGTAAGACAACACAAATAGGCACTCAAGGCAAGCCCCCGGCCTAATCCCACCCCCTGCCCCTCTCGTTAACTCTTCTTTCTCTTCCCCACCACCGCTGATGCCGAAGCCCTTGATGATCTTCTCCCCTTCCCATCAATACTAAACTCTACTGCCCCCCTCTACATCTCTCTCCCGCACCCCCGCAACACTCAGCGCTGTTAGAGATGGGCCAGACTTAGAGGAAGTGGAAGAGTACTGTAACCCCCCCCCCCACCGTTGCACTCTAGACACGTCTTTTCTGCCTGCCCCTACTTCCTGCCCTGCCGACATCATTTTACCCTACTATACATGCTATTCACGATTCATAGTGAATTTCCGCATTTCGGCATTGGCAAATTGTTTTACGAAACTTCCGTGAAAATTCGCCGTGAAAAATTCATTGCGCAGAATTTTTTTTTTTTTCGTGCGGCGAATCGGGTGTGGTCGCATAAAAAATGGGACTCAGTCTCGTCAAAAAAAGGTGCGGTCACGGGAAAAAAAAGCATGGGCGACAAAAAAAAAAAATAAACACGGACGACAAAAAAAATAGACGCCGGCGACATAAAAGACGCAAGTGACAAAAATATTGAGTGACAAGTGCGTTTCGCAAATTTTTACTTGCTGTTTCGTGAATTTTATATGAAGCGAAACGGGACAGATTCGCTTATCACTACATGCTATGTCTCTCTCCCCTATCTAAAACCTCCTTTCTGTTGATCCCCACTTGGTGTGAACTAATGGCCAGTCACCCGTCTCTAGGACCTCCTCAATAGAGTTTGGTGCCTTCCTACATATCACTGTATGGTTCCATTTCACAGAACAGCTAATGAAAAACATTAAGTGCCGTTACATGCCGTAATCACGGGCGGACTAGATGGGATCATTTGTCCTTGGCGGCAGGGAGAAAATAAGCAGATACAGAATATAAATGGCACATTCTCCCTGGAAAGTGAATTGTTCTCCCAAGACAACATCTAATTCCGTTCTGTACAGCACTGCAATTCAGCAGTCACAAGGAGAAATTAGTATATTTATTTGGGCTAATTTGATAGCTTTCGGTGGCTGCGACGACATTGGGAGTTTGTTACCGGCACGTGAGTCATGGGGTTCATTTGGGTTCTGTAGAACCAGACTTTAAAGTGGAAATTGTAATTGGAAACATCCTTCTCCTGTAGAGCAGGACCCCAATACAACCCAACCGTATGGGCTTCTATATTGTATTACTCCCCAGTCCGTGTATTATGGCTCCTCTTGGGATCAGAACCCTAATAAATATTTAACCCAACACTTGCCAGCCATGAACTTCTGATGGTTGATGGTCTGCAACTGCAACTATTCCCTTAAGGCACCAAGAGATCCTATCGTTTCGTTTCATCTTTTTTGTTTTTTTTACAAACTCATCTAACAGATGTTACAAATAGTTTTTGGCCATTTGCAAAATTTTGTGATATATCAGGAAAGTTGCAACTGGTTAGGAAGCAACGTTTTATCTGAGAAATTCCAAAGGAACTCTTCTTTTGGGCTCCTTCTGCTGTATGACTACTGCAAGTGGCTTTTTTATGGGACAAAAAGTCACATTATTGGAAGGATTTGGATTTACATAGTAACATAGTAAGTTAGGCTGAAAAAAGACATATGTCCATCAAGTTCAACCATAATGCCTATATATAACCTGCCTAACTGCTAGTTGATCCAGAGGAAGGCAAAAAAAACCCATCTGAAGCCTCTCTAATTTGCCCCAGAGGGGAAAAAATTCCTTCCTGACTCCAAGATGGCAATCGGACCAGTCCCTGGGGCAACTTGTATTGAGAGCTATCCCCCCTACCCCTGTATTCCCTCACTTGTACTGAGAGCAATCTCCCATAACCCCTGTATTCCCTCACTTGTACTGAGAGCTATCCCCCTACCCCTGTATTCCCTCACTTGTACTGAGAGCTATCTCCCCTACCCCTGTATTCCCTCACTTGTACTGAGAGCTATCTCCCCTACCCCTGTATTCCCTCACTTGTACTGAGAGCTATCCCCCATACCCCTGTATTCCCTCACTTGTACTGAGAGCTATCTCCCCTACCCCTGTATTCCCTCACTTGTACTGAGAGCTATCTCCCCTACCCCTGTATTCCCTCACTTGTACTGAGAGATATCCCCCTACCCCTGTATTCCCTCACTTGTACTGAGAGCTATCCCCCCTACCCCTGTATTCCCTCACTTGTACTGAGAGCTATCCCCCATACCCCTGTATTCCCTCACTTGTACTGAGAGCTATCTCCCATACCCCTGTATTCCCTCACTTGTACTGAGAGCTATCTCCCCTACCCCTGTATTCCCTCACTTGTACTGAGAGCTATCTCCCCTACCCCTGTATTCCCTCACTTGTACTGAGAGCTATCCCCCCTACCCCTGTATTCCCTCACTTGTACTGAGAGCTATCCCCCCTACCCCTGTATTCCCTCACTTGTACTGAGAGCTATCTCCCCTACCCCTGTATTCCCTCACTTGTACTGAGAGCTATCCCCCATACCCCTGTATTCCCTCACTTGTACTGAGAGCTATCCCCCTACCCCTGTATTCCCTCACTTGTACTGAGAGCTATCCCCCCTACCCCTGTATTCCCTCACTTGTACTGAGAGCTATCCCCCCTACCCCTGTATTCCCTCACTTGTACTGAGAGCTATCCCCCCTACCCCTGTATTCCCTCACTTGTACTGAGAGCAATCTCCCATAACCCCGGTATTTAGATGGAACCTTCTTTCTTCTAAACGTGGGTGCCCTCGTGTCCGTTGGAAGGACCTACTGGTAAATAAAACATTAGAGAGGTTATTATATGATCCCTTTATATATTTATACATAGTTATCATGTCCCCCCTTAAGCGCCTCGTCTCCAGTGTAAACAAACCCAACTGGGCCAGCCTTTCCCCATAACTGAGACTTCCCATACCCTTTACCAGCTTAGTTGCCCTTCTCTGGACCCTCTCTAACTCAATAATGTCCCGTTTGAGCACTGGAGACCAAAACTGAACGGCATATTCTAGATGGGGCCTTACCAGCGCTCTGTAAAGGGGAAGAATAACCCCCTCCTCCCGTGAATCTATACCCCATTTAATACAGCTCAGACCCTGTTTGCCCTTGCAGCTGCTGCCTGGCATTGCTTGCTACAGCCAAGTTTATTATCTACAAGGACTCCAAGGTCCTTCTCCATTATGGATTTGCCCAGTGCAGTCCCATTAAGGGGATAAATGGCTGTGTATTTTTACATCCCGGTGGATTTGGTTCGGGCAGGACCGTGGATTGGGCCGAATTCGAATAATGCCATACAAAGATTTCCTTGGAGATCTTGAGCATCCAAAACGAGGGCCACGTCCCTTCTGCGCCCCCCCCCGCCGGAAAGCCCTGCTCTGCTGGAATATTAGGAATCATTTCTCTAAGGTATTTAAATACCTAAAAAGTAGTGCAAGTTGTGACTTCATAGGACTTGATCTCAGGTTAATGAGAAAGCCTCTCGCTCTGCTACAAACCTGCTGAATGATTTATCTGCTGAGCTTATTCTGATGGAAATCTTAGAGGACAAACGAAAGGTTGAATGTATGGATCTATAGCAAGAATGTTGTATATGCTCTACTGCCACTCTGTTACTATCCACATACTTTTCAAGTTAATTCTAGTTGCCAAAACCTACATAAAGGGGAACTCCACCCAAACACAACTTAAGATTTTTAAAAAGTAAACATAATTTCAAGCTTCAAACTTTGCAATATACATCAATTAAACAATATGCAGCCTTTTCATGATGTTTAATGTAATAATATGGTTTGGAACAGTTCCCTAAGCCCCGCCCCCTGTTCCCTAAGCCCCACCCCTGTTCCCTAAGCCCCACCCCCTGTTCCCCTGCTGATTGGCTGACTACTTTGTGACTCAAATAAAATGTAACAGTAGCGCTGTCCCCAGCCTGCCTTCAGCCTGCCTCCTCCCAATCCCACAATTCCCTGCTGCACACGTGATGTCAATAAGGAAAGGAACATCCCAGTGCAATGCATTGTGGGTTATGTAGTTCCTGCATGCTGTCTGTAAGCTGGGGAGAAGTTGTTACACTTTGTAACATCAGTGTTTTAGTCCCTCCTCCCCTGCCAGGATTTCAAATGATGCAGAAAGAGAAGAACTGTTTTGCAACCGGATTTCAGAATATAAAAGGAACCACTGCTTCGATTTCGATCAAAGGCACCTTAGAATTCCATAATATGTCTGTAGTAACATTGTATAATATTCTTTTATATAACAGTAGGGGGTTCGCTTCCCTATAAAGTATTCATGTTACTATTATGATTAATAAAAACTTGGACACACATGGAAAAGAAGAGGCCAAAAACACTTTACTCTGGAGATTTTATAACCAAGTGTATTTCCCTAATAACTGCACGTTACTTGCACTGATGCATCCCATAGGCCTATATAGAGTACCGTATATACTCGAGTATAAGCCGAGATTTTCAGCACGAAAAATGTGCTGAAAAACTCAACCTCGGCTTATACTCGAGTCGGTATATGCACCCCATCCCCCCGTGAGTGTCCAGGGCCGCGTGTGTAACCGTGATCGCCCACCCGCACCCACCAAAAAAAGATGCACGCTCACAAATCTGGCATCCCCACTGGCCACATCGTTAAGGTTGCTGTGCTGCCTGGAGGTTCTGTGACTGCAAGCGCTCCAATAAACTTCCGTGCACACGAACGTGCTGTGATTGCAAGCGCTCCAACTTGAGTGTCCAGGGCCGCGTGTGTAACCATGCGAGCGCTTGCAGTCACAGCACGTTCGTGTGCACAGAAGTTTATTGGAGCGCTTGCAGTCACAGCACGTTAGTGTGCACGGAAGTTTATTGGAGCGCTTGCAGTCACAGAACCTCCAGGCAGCACAGCAACCTTAACGATGTGGCCAGTGAGGATGCCAGATTTGTGAGTGTGCATCTTTTTTCTGCACAGTTTGACAAACCAGGTGTTTAACCAAACTTGACTGACAGAATCATTTGGCCCCACACTAAAGATCAGATCACAATAGTGCTTAATAAGAACTGTTGGGAAAAGACTACACCAAAAGCTCAATGCAGTCATTGGCCTACGGGAATTAATTAACTTCCAAAAGGTACCTGACCTTTTTACAAATATCAATTGGTGAGGCCACTGATTTGGCAGACACTGTTCATCTATGTATGGCCAGCATAACTCCACACCATTAAGGGGATACCAAGAGTCTTAACATTTTTAAACCTTCAGCTGCCAACATTATATGTTTTTGAGGAGTTCACAAGAGGTCATTCTAAGTGTCCTTTATTAATTATTTGATTATTGAAACTTAGCAATAGCGGCTTCATTTCCCACCCTAGGCTTATACTTGAGTCAACAAGTTTTTCCAGTTTTCTTAGGTAAAATTAGGTACCTCAGCTTATATTCGGATCAGCTTATACTCGAGTATATACGGTATTAGGGAATGCAGGGATGACAATATAATAAATGTTCCGTAATTGATGGTTTGAGGCCAGAGAATTGCATTAAGTCCCGTGCTGATATGGGATGTTCCCCGAAGCTGATGCATTGCCGCGGCACAGGGCGACCTTATTTCACTTAGTGAGATTAAAGGCGAGCCCCCCGGATATATTCTGTAACCGGATATTTCATGCACTTGACTTTGAATAGAAAAATGCAAAAAGAGACATGAATATAATGCTGAATGGTAAGTGAGGATCAGTCCACAATTAATATTAGACCCACTGTAGTTCTGGCCACAAGGGGGCGCTGGTGCTGAAGCAATTGCTCCCAATGTGTCACGAATGTAATGGAATGGGACACAATTGTGCTAAAAAGTCCTGGGAGGATGGTGGCATCTTTGGTGCTGGTGTTTAGGTGCAGGCCTGCTCTGGGTATTGGTGTTTGCAGTGGGAACCCCAAAATTATTACCAGTTTGAAGGCAGTGGTAGCTCCAGGGTTCCCCGATGCCAATAGCTGCACTTACATATCATTTGGAAAAGGAGGAGGGACAGATTGGCACCAAGCACAACTATATATGCGACCACTGAGTAAACAGCGTTGGACTGGGGTGTGTGAGGTGCACCGGGGCTGCTACCTCTGGGGCCCCCACATCCCTTCAGGGGCCCCCACCCCCCCAATTTGCAATTAGTCTTCATTTTTTATAATTGGTAGTTTTTTTTTCATTGTTTTACTTTTTGTTCCGCAGCTCTCCAGTTTGGAATTTCAGCAGTTATCTGGTTGCTAGGGTCCAATTTACCTTAGTAAACAGGAGAGAGTGACTGATATATGAATAGTAGAGGGGCTGAATAGAAAGATAAATAATAAAAAGTAGCAATACCACCGCCAGCCCCTCTCCTCTTGCACGAACATTATACTGTCTTCGGTGTGAACAGCGGAACTATGGCAACAGGGGAGCAGGTGGGGACCGGGTCTGGGTCAGCGGGGCCCTCAAGTACTGGGGTTTTTCCCGGTGTCCCTCCGGCCCAGTCTGACCCTGCGAATAAATGAGAGGGGTGGTAAATAAACCCTTATGCATCCATTCTGGGGGAACTATGGAGCTACCACCACACTGGACTTGTGGCTTTAGAGTTTCCACTGTGGATTTTGTTAAAAAATAAAAATCAGTTATTAGACAGTTTAAGGTATTATTTTATTTTTAAATAAGTCCAGGGACTGGTCCGATTGCCATCTTGGAGTCAGGAAAGAATTGTTTCCCCTCTGGGGCAAATTAGAGAGGCTTCAGATGGGGTTTATGCCTTCCTCTGGATCAACTAGTAGTTAGGCAGGTTATATACAGGCATTATGGTTGAACATGATGGATGTGTCTTTTTTCAACCTAAATTACTATGTTACTATGTAAATTTTTTTTTATCTTGTAAGTTGATGAGGGTCCTAGGGAAAATGCCTTCTCTGCCCTTCCCTAACACCGGCCCAATGGGGAGAATTCCGGGGGCAGTCATTGCGTCGGGGCTGTGCAACAACCCATTGGAGATCACGGCTGGATTCACAGACTGTTGCTATAGAATAAAGAAATTCAGTTTCCCAGATCGCACAATGGCTCTATAAATGATTACTACAAGGAAACAGGAGGGGGAGCCCCGAGATCTGGCAACGCGGCATCAGGAGACCGGGATACAGCTCGCTAAGCTCATTGGGACTCAATGCATTCTCTTAGTCATTTGTAGATTGAGACATAAGAACGTTCTCAGCAGCTCAGAACCGAAACCGAGCGCAGCTCTAATGACAGAGAACAGAGGGTAATAACTGGGGCTCAGATATCGGATTTATATGAGTGTTGGGGTTCCTGGACCCCAGGAAAATAAGGCCCAGAGAAAAGGTAGGACTTGGTAGGACACAATCTCAGGCCTGGGTTAAAGGGGATGTTCACCTTTGGGTTAACTTTTAGTATGATGTAGAGAGTGATATTCTGAGACAATTTGCAATTGGTCTTTATTTTTTATCTTTGGTCATTTTTTTCATTGGTTTACTTTTTTGTTCGGCAGCTCTCCAGTTTGGAATTTCGGCAGTTATCTGGTTGCTAGGGTCCAATTTACCTTAGTAACCAGGAAGTGGTTTGAGAGAGTGACTGATATATGAATAGTAGAGGGGCTGAATAGAAAGATAAATAATAAAAAGTAGCAACAAAAATAACACTGTAGCCTCACAGAGCAATAGGTTTTGGCTGCCGGGGTCAGCGACCCCCATTTGAAAGCTGGAAAGAGTCAGAAGAAGAAGGCAAATAATTTAATGTAATAATTCAACTATAAAATATAAAATAAAATGAAGACCAATTGAAAAGTTGCTTAGAATTGGCCATTCTATGACATATTAAACGCTAACGTGAACCACCCCCTTAAGGGAATCCTAGATCTGTGCCACTGTGACAGAATGCTCTGTTATACAGATAGCTAGAATCTCAGCCATAAAGCAGGGCAGGACTGCTGCTTACAATGGGGGGAACAGATAGGATCTGTGCCACTGTGACAGAATGCTCTGTTATACAGATAGCTAGAATCTCAGCCATAAAGCAGGGCAGGACTGCTGCTTACAATGGGGGGGATCAGATAGGACCTGTGCCACTGTGACAGAATGCTCTGTTATACAGATAGCTAGAATCTCAGCCATAAAGCAGGGCAGGACTGCTGCTTACAATGGGGGGATCAGATAGGATCTGTGCCACTGTGACAGAATGCTCTGTTATACAGATAGCTAGAATCCCAGCCATAAAGCAGGGCAGGACTGCTGCTTACAATGGGGGGATCAGATAGGATCTGTGCCAGTGTGACAGAATGCTCTGTTATACAGATAGCTAGAATCTCAGCCATAAAGCAGGGCAGGACTGCTGCTTACCATGGGGGGGATCAGATAGGATCTGTGCCACTGTGACAGAATGCTCTGTTATACAGATAGCTAGAATCTCAGCCATAAAGCAGGGCAGGACTGCTGCTTACAATGGGGGGGATCAGATAGGATCTGTGCCACTGTGACAGAATGCTCTGTTATACAGATAGCTAGAATCTCAGCCATAAAGCAGGGCAGGACTGCTGCTTACAATGGGGGGATCAGATAGGATCTGTGCCACTGTGACAGAATGCTCTGTTATACAGATAGCTAGAATCTCAGCCATAAAGCAGGGCAGGACTGCTGTGTTGTGAGACAAAGCAACATGACACAATCATATGTAAAACAACAACTGCAATCACTTTTAAGAACAAAAGTGACAGTTTTATTCCAGTGAATCACATTGTTTTCTTGGCCTTTTTTTCTTTTTACAAACTCTTACAGTACAAGTAGAAATATTTTATTTTCAAGAAATTGCACCATAAATATTTTATAATGTAACAGCTTGTGTAGCACCATTTAAAACAAAAAAAAAAAAAGGAGAGAGAGATAGAAAATGCAAGAGCCCAGTTCTTTAGTAGCAGCACCCCAGTCTATAAATGTACCCCGATGGCAAACATTAAACGCTTCTCTCCTGTGTAATCTCCGAGTAGCGATGTGACAGGTTTGGTAATGGCTGCAATTCTAGCGAGGGGGGGGCACGCGTGGATTTCCCCATGGGTGAGCATTTAAAATTGCCTCTTACATAACAATCAACATGACAGTGAGTTCCGGAATCGAATAAAACATGTTCTGCTGACATTGAAAAACTGATTTTACGTTGCTAACATTTTATTCAGCTTTCCCTCCATTGCAAGAAACAGGATATGGGGGGGGGGGGGTGCGCTGAATTGGGCAAAATGAGATAAAAAATAGGAGGCCCTGGCACTGAATGGAAAATCATTTCCATGTGGGCAATATCACACGGTAAATGGTGACTCCATTATAAATAATTCTAAAATGATTCCTTTTTCTCTGTAATAATAAAACAGTACCTGTACTTGATCCCAACTAAGATATAATTACCCCTTATTGGGGCAGAACAACCCTATTGGGTTTATTTCATGGTTAAATGATTCCCTTTTCTCTGTAATAATAAAACAGTACCTGTACTTGATCCCAACTAAGATATAATTACCCCTTATTGGGGCAGAACAGCCCTATTGGGTTTATTTCATGGTTAAATGATTCCCTTTTCTCTGTAATAATAAAACAGTACCTGTACTTGATCCCAACTAAGATATAATTACCCCTTATTGGGGGCAGAACAGCCCTATTGGGTTTATTTAATGGTTAAATGATTCCCTTTTCTCTGTAATAATAAAACAGTACCTGTACTTGATCCCAACTAAGATATAATTACCCCTTATTGGGGGCAGAACAGCCCTATTGGGTTTATTTAATGGTTAAATGATTCCCTTTTCTCTGTAATAATAAAACAGTACCTGTACTTGATCCCAACTAAGATATAATTACCCCTTATTGGGGGCAGAACAGTCCTATTGGGTTTATTTCATGGTTAAATGATTCCCTTTTCTCTGTAATAATAAAACAGTACCTGTACTTGATCCCAACTAAGATATAATTACCCCTTATTGGGGGCAGAACAGCCCTATTGGGTTTATTTAATGGTTAAATGATTCCCTTTTCTCTGTAATAATAAAACAGTACCTGTACTTGATCCCAACTAAGATATAATTACCCCTTATTGGGGGCAGAACAGCCCTATTGGGTTTATTTAATGGTTAAATGATTCCCTTTTCTCTGTAATAATAAAACAGTACCTGTACTTGATCCCAACTAAGATATAATTACCCCTTATTGGGGGGCAGAACAGCCCTATTGGGTTTATTTAATGGTTAAATGATTCCCTTTTCTCTGTAATAATAAAACAGTACCTGTACTTGATCCCAACTAAGATATAATTACCCCTTATTGGGGGCAGAACAGCCCTATTGGGTTTATTTAATGGTTAAATGATTCCCTTTTCGCTGTAATAATAAAACAGTACCTGTACTTGATCCCAACTAAGATATAATTACCCCTTATTGGGAAAAATGCAACAGGCAATGATAGAAGAGAAGGGACATAAAGGGGCAATGAGCTACAGGCAATGACTAAAGGAAGGGTAACTGATAAAATCAGGGGCGGGCCAAGCCGACCGGGTGCCCTAGGCAACCCGGTCGGCCAACTCCGCCCACCTCCCTGCCCCCCCGAACGGCGCATGTGCGCCAAAGCACAGGAGGCGGTGCGGGGGGGGGGGGGGGGGCGGTGCGATTAGATCGGTCATTTCCTCCACCGCTAATGACAAGCGGCGGGGGCAATGACAAAGTAGCACTAGGGGTAGGCAGGAGAGGTACCTACCTGGTGCCCCCCCTTTCGTTGCGCCCTAGGCAGCTGCCTCTTCTGCCTACCCCTAGTTCCGGCCCTGGATAAAATGGAAGGATGGTATTGCAGTATTTGGCCTACGCTTTTCTCCCTATTTTTTTTAATTTACCCAAATAGCCCAATAAACATAACGTTGCCCCCGGGACTGAATCCCTGCAGAGACCAAGTTGCACTTTCCCATGATTCACGCTCCCAGGAAGTGCATAAAGCGCCGGCAGGAACAGCTTGCTGCGGGATACGAGCGCTCTAATGGCTTCCACTTACAGGCACTTGGAACCATAATGTATTTCTTGACTTTGCCAGCAAGTGTCTGAAACGGAGAGAGTGTTGGTAAAACAAAGAAAAGTGCTTTACGTTTTATGAGCCTATAAACACAAGTCCCAGACATTCCAACTTGGAATCCTGACACTTCTGTGTCTGCGCAACCTCTAAACCTATCAGGAGCCACACATCAGCCATTATACAGCTGGCTGCTAATACATACAGACTAGCCATCTGTCCTCCCTTCTCTTGCCATCTATTTAAATGTTCTCTTTTTGCTATTTGTTAATTGAAATAATAAAACAAACCTTTAGAGAGGCATCACACAAATGTTTTTTTGGGTGAACCTTTCAAGGGCATAATTCTCATCTATACATTCCCATATAATTACCCCCTGTTTTTACTCTCTGTAAAACGTATATGTTGGCAAGGGACAACTGAGCCTCCTTGTGTTTGTATGGGGTACATACCTGGTATCTTCTACACGTTACTGTGGTGTCTCCACCTGTTTAGAACTGGGAACAAACCAACACCCAGGCCTCAGCAGTTAGTATATGGCACCAATCCCCGTGCCCATGTGTATCCAGCTGCAGACAAATGTGTCTATAGAGAAGTTGAAGCATGGGGGGGGGGGGGGGGCAAGAGTTCTAATGATATTTCCATGAATGAACATTTAAACTAGTCCTGTCTGCCATAACCCAGTGCCAACCATTTACCACTTTGCGCTTATTATTCTCCTTCTTCCCTTTCTCCCATTTCCCCTTCTTCTCTCTTCTCCTCACTTGTCTTATCTACACTCCATTCCACCCCACCTTCTCTCCTCTGCCACCTTCTTCACACTAAATGCTCCCCAATTTTTTCTTCTATGCCACCTTTTCCTCTTATCTACACTCAGTTCTACCCCATAGTTTCTCCTCTGCCATGTTATCCATTTATCTACACTAAATTATGCTCAATTTTCTATCATCTGCCACCTCCTCCTCTTATCTGCTCTCCATTCGACCCCATCTTCTCATCTCTGCCACTTCTCCATTTGTCTGCACTCCATTATTGCACATCTAATCTTCACTACTCCCTTCTCCTATCTACACTCCATTCTACCCCTTCCTTTCTCCTCTGGCAACTTATCCTATTATTTATGCTCCCATCTTCTCTTCTCTGCTACCTTCCTATGTACACTCAGTCTTACCCAATCTTCTCTTTTCTGCCGCCTTCATCCTTATGCCAGTCCTGTTATCTATGGGGGCCCAAGTTCAATACCCATATGAGGTGTTGGGGAACTCATCTGATTTCTCTGTACTACTGGCACTAGCACAGTGATGGTTGATAGGTGTAACATATTGTGCCAGAATATCCTACCTATAAATATGAAACAAGAACACTGTATACAGATAAAAGCACCCATGTTAGAGAAGCTACACAACTTGCCATTGGGGTTTCAGGCAGCACAAAAACTAATTCTACAGAAGTCGGTCACTTTAGATGCAGGTATACCCCCGCCCCCCCATAGAAAAGCTATAGCTAAATACACAGATCAATCTCAGTATGATACTAATTTAACACACATTGGGCCTGATTCACTAAAGTGCGATAAAATTTATTGCACGCTTTTTTGCGTTAAAATAGATGCAATAATTAGCGCGCGATTCACCATAGTATTATTGTGTGCGTTAAGTCGCCATATCGCATGCATTATTTTTTGCGCGACCGCCTGCACTACTTTTAATGCATGCGTTAATTTTCGCGATGAAAAGAATACGATCGCATGATTCACAATCACTTAGGCGCGCTAAATATCGCATTCGGCTATGCGAAAATGAACACCTACTACAGGCAGGCGATAAATTATAGAAAAGTACAGTAAATGAGTTTTTGCCAATAAAATATGGACTTACAGTGTTATTTATTCAAGTATGTGTCTTTTTACCAAATTTTACTAAAGTCTTGGCATGTATGGAATTTTGCTACTATAGCGGTAAATATTTAGTCGCCATAATATACAGTACTATAGCGGTAAATATTTAGTCGCCATAATATACAGTACTATAGCGGTAAATATTTAGTCGCCATAATATACAGTACTATAGCGGTAAATATTTAGTCGTCATAATATGCAGTACTATAGCAGTAAATATTTAGTCGCCATAATATGCAGTACTATAGCGGTAAATATTTAGTCGCCATAATATGCAGTACTATAGCGGTAAATATTTAGTCGCACAAAATACATTACTAGGTATAATAATTATAGAAAAGTACAGTAAATGAGCTTTTGGCAATAAAATATGGACTTACAGTGTTATTTTTCAAGTCTGTGTTTCCCCTAGAGTGACGCAGCCGCCAGTTTGCAGGGAAATGTTCATTTTTAATACAGTAATTTTCTGCAAGTATTGGCGTGTATGGCTAACATGGTGTGCGTTCATTTGCACGACTATTTATATGCGGCTACAAGTGATGAAATGTTTCGCCAGGCATTGATTCGCAGCAAATTTTTGGATGTGCGGCGAATTTTCCCGCGGCAAATCTTTTCATGCGTTTCGCAAAACAATCTACCGATGGCAAAACGCATGAAAAAAATTCGCCACGCAAAAATTCACCGCACGGCCAAAGATTTACACAAGTGTCAAAAAATAATAGTCCCTGGCAACAATTTTTTTGTCCGCACAACATTTTTGCCGTTTTGTGGATCTTTCGAAAGATTTGCTAATTTTTCACCAAAGATAACCAGAACACATTCGCTCATCACTAGCGGCTACTATTTATAAGCATCTACTATTTATATGCTACCATTTATATGCTACCATTTATATGCTACTATTTATATGCTACTATTTATATGCTACTATTTATATGCTGCTATTTATATGCTACCATTTATATGCTACTATTTATATGCTACTATTTATATGCTGCTATTTATATGCTACCATTTATATGCTACCATTTATATGCTACTATTTATATGCTACCATTTATATGCTACCATTTATATGCTACTATTTATATGCTGCTATTTATATGCTACCATTTATATGCTGCCATTTATATGCTGCTATTTATATGCTACCATTTATATGCTACTATTTATATGCTACCATTTATATGCTGCTATTTATATGCTACCATTTATATGCTACTATTTATATGCTACCATTTATATGCTACTATTTATATGCTACCATTTATATGCGGTGACAATTTATATACACTATATATATAATCGTGCGAAAAGTCGCGAAAATTAAGACACGATAAAATATTTACTGCATGCTATAAATAGCGCACATTTTAACGCACTTTAGTGAATCAGGCCCATTATCTAATAAATGTCTCTTATGGGTAGAAGTGGGGTCATATATGTTAATTGTCTGCAGCCTGCCGTGCCTTCCTGCCAAAGTAAGCATCAGATACCAAAAAGATGAATGGAGTGGATGGAGGACCAAGTAGAGGTACTGCAGACTTGTTCAGCTGAAGCTTGGTTCTTATAGGCTCAGGCAGTGCTAATCCCTTAGTAGAATGAGCAGTGATGCATAGTGGGAGGGGCGACTTCCCCTGGACAACATAAGCTCTACAAATGGCCTCCTTGATCCAGCAAGAGATCATGGTCTTCAAGGCCAGAGACCCCTTGTTGGGTCCCCATGGAAAGACAAAATCCTTGGTTCTGTTGAGGTAGAACCTAAGAATAGAGATGTAGCGAACCTCAAAAAAAAAGTTTGCGAACTTACACCAAGAAGTGTGAAAGTTCGCGAACTTTGCGAACCCCATAGACTTCAATGGGAAGGCGAACTTTAAAACCTAGAAAATCCATTTCTGGCCAGAAAACTGATTTTAAAGTTGTTTAAAGGGTGCCACGGCCTGGACAGTGGCATGCAGGAGGGGGATCAAGGGCAAAAATTTCTCTGAAAAATACTTTTTTGACACAGCGTTGCATAAAACCGCAAGCTATTCCTATGTATACGCAAAGGCAGCTGGCAGACCTAGCGGAAATATGCGGCGTTTTTTGCTATTTCGCACTATTAGCACCATGGAGACGGGATTTGCTTACACCAGTACTAGGCTGAAAAACACCATGTGTGGCTTGTGCGGCGTTTTTATGCCGAGAAAAAACGCAGCGGAAAAACGCCTAAGGCGAACCCAAATTGCGAACATTGCGAAAAGTTCGCGAACTTGCAAACTTGCGAACACCCGATGTTCGCGCAAATTAGTTCGCTACATCTCTACCTAAGAACTCTGATGAGGTTCAGGGAGCAGAAGGCTTCTCCTTGGGAAAGCAATATCATAGGCAGTGTGTGTGTGTTTGGCATGCAATTTTTGACCTATTTTGTATTTCCTATATTGACTGTTGTTACCATGGGAATACACATTGAAGATAGAAGGTTAGCTTTACATACTTATGGAGACAATGGGGGAGCATTAACTATGCCCCCAGGCAGACGTGCAAGAGCACTAAGGGTGCAAGTGTTCCCCTCAAATGCTCACTTCTGTATCTGTATCATAAAGAATAATAAAATCCATTTGTTTTTGAGGAAGGATTTCAAAAACGTCTAGACTTTCAGAGATTACACATAAAGGCTTCTTGTCTTAGATATTCCTGTAAGTCCGGCCTAAAGCCATTTCCTTGTGCTGAGACATCTCTGGGGCTTTAGCAGGATCATGGATAAAACCATTATTTCATATATCTGTAACCTTGTTATAACTGTGTTATAAATTATATGTCTAGCTAATGCCAGTCCATAAATGTGTGTAGGGGGGAATTGAATTTAAAAAGTTTGAACTTAAGAACGTTATTTTAAGAGGTTTTCTGGGTAAGGGGTCAAGGGGTCTTGATTTCCTTTTCTCTGTAATAATAAAACAGTACCTGTACTTGATCCCAACTAAGATATAATTACCCCTTATTGGGGCAGAACAGCCCTATTGGGTTTATTTAATGGTTAAATGATTTCCTTTTCTCTGTAATAATAAAACAGTACCTGTACTTGATCCCAACTAAGATATAATTACCCCTTATTGGGGCAGAACAGCCCTATTGGGTTTATTTCATGGTTAAATGATTCCCTTTTCTCTGTAATAATAAAACAGTACCTGTACTTGATCCCAACTAAGATATAATTACCCCTTATTGGGGCAGAACAGTCCTATTGGGTTTATTTAATGGTTAAATGATTCCCTTTTCTCTGTAATAATAAAACAGTACCTGTACTTGATCCCAACTAAGATATAATTACCCCTTATTGGGGCAGAACAGCCCTATTGGGTTTATTTAATGGTTAAATGATTCCCTTTTCTCTGTAATAATAAAACAGTACCTGTACTTGATCCCAACTAAGATATAATTACCCCTTATTGGGGGCAGAACAGTCCTATTGGGTTTATTTAATGGTTAAATGATTCCCTTTTCTCTGTAATAATAAAACAGTACCTGTACTTGATCCCAACTAAGATATAATTACCCCTTATTGGGGGCAGAACAGTCCTATTGGGTTTATTTCATGGTTAAATGATTCCCTTTTCTCTGTAATAATAAAACAGTACCTGTACTTGATCCCAACTAAGATATAATTACCCCTTATTGGGGGCAGAAGCTTTTACAATCTCATTGGGAATGTTAACTATATAGACATGATTAGTAATTTAACTTCTTCTAATTGGCTTCCATAGAGTATTGCCAGTACACAAACAATAACTCCAATCGGCTTCGCCGTCAAGTGCGGGGGGGGGGGGGGCTGATTTCGCCAGGAATACCAGCTTTCAAATGATGGATCTCCACTGTTCTATTTTTTTGGGGTCAGTAAAAATAGCTTCTTCATCAGGAATGAGGGAAAGCAATCAGCATTCTTCTGCTCCTTGGGTTTAATTAGTTTAATGGACATCACTGTAATGTAATCAGCGTCCCTATTATTCCTCTCTGCGTCTCTCCTTGGTGAACGTTTTCACTCGGCGGACAAAAAATGTCGATTTGTATCTTCCAGTATTTAGGATTCTGCTCTAAAATAAAGCCTTTTTGTTCCGTGAATACAGAGTTCTGTGATAAGGGTTTACAATGCTAACGTTCCAAATAGTTTCATTTAAAAATGAAAAAAAATGGATTGAATTGAATTGAAAATGTAATAAAATGTTTTTTTTAATTAATGGTCTTATATTATAGATTTTGTTAATGGAACGTTTAAGCAGTTTTTGAAATCATTGATCAAAATCAATACTGGGAGAAGATGTAAGATGACAAGATGGATCATCTCTCCTTATATATCCGTATAGAAGTAATTCAATTCATTATTGGGAGAGTGAAATCAGTTTTACCCTCGTTAATGTCCTAGTAGATACCTCAAATCCAGTTATAGGGATTATATCACAGTAAAAATGCTGCCCACCTAGTGGTAGTTATGAGAATAGCACAATAGTAAAACACCCAAGTCCAGCCATGACTCCTCCAGTTACACTGAGTAGGAGAAACAACATTATGAATTATGAAATATTTGGGACTACTATTTGTAGATGGATTTTACAGCAACACAATAAGCCCCATGAGTTTTTAAATCTTGTTTTGAGACTTGTGTGCTGTTTGGAGGTTGTTTGGCAAAAAAAATGAATATATCCATAGTTCAACTTTTAATTAGTGATGAGCAAATGTGTCCCGTTTCGCTTCACCCAAAAATTTCCGAAACTACCAAAAAAACTTTGCAAAACCACCAAAGAATTCGCGAAACGTGGCTGTCATGCGCGACTTTTTTTTACATAACCACACCTATTTGGACGTGACCGTGACTTTTTTGACGTGCGTCAATTTTCTTTGCGCCACATTTTCAAAGAACTTTTGCAAAACAATTCGCCAATGGTGAACTGTGTAAATCCACCAATGGCGAACTGTGGAAATCCGCCAATGGCGAACTGTGGAAATCCGCCAATGGCAAACTGTGGAAATCCGCCAATGGCAAACTGTGGAAATCCGCCAATGGCAAACTGTGGAAATCCGCCAATGGCAAACTGTGGAAATCCGCCAATGGCAAACTGTGGAAATCCGCCAATGGCAAACTGTGGAAATCCGCCAATGGCAAACTGTGGAAATCCGCCAATGGCAAACTGTGGAAATCCGCCAATGGCAAACTGTGGAAATCCGCCAATGGCAAACTGTGGAAATCTGCTGCGAATCTATGCCTGGCGAAAAATTCACTCATCACCATTAGTGATGAGTGAATATGTCCCATTTAGCTTCGCCATAAAATTCACAAAACAACAAGAAAATGTTGAAAACGGTGAAAAATCCGTGCAACGCATTTGTTGCGTGACTTTTTTGTCACCCACATCTTTTTTTTGTCACCCATGTTTTTTTTGCGTCACCCGCGTTTTTTTGTACCGCCTATTTGGATGCAACTGCGCCCAATTTTGACATGACCACACCCAATGTTAATGCGATTGCACCCATTTTTGACATGACAATGCCCAATTTGCCGTGACCGTGCCCAACTTTTTTAATGCACGACTAATTTTATGGTGAAATGCAGAAATTCGCTGTGAAACCATGCCTGGCGAAAAAAAAATTCGCTCATCACTATTCTTAATAGCAACTGCAGTACAGAATAAAGGAAAAGGGCCAATGTCTTTCCAGCTGCCTTTGGCTTCACATATTTCTATATATATATATATATACCTGTATATACGTATGTGCTTGGCATTTCAAGTGTTTCCATTGCTGCTTTTTCATCTATTATTCCTGTAGGCCGGACACTTTCCCATTCTTCCTAATGTATTTATTTTCTGTGTCAGTGCATTAGAGCCAATATATTATATTCTGGGTATTGTAACAAAATGCTTCTCGCCGCTCCATCAGTAAGTAACAGCCATTCGTCTGCTCCAACTCTATGGAATTACAAGAAAAAAAAGAATCCGAAAGAGTTTTAGATTCACTTAATGCATCAGGTTGTTTTCTGTTTCTCCATTTACACTCAACAATTCCCAGCAGGTAGAAGAAAACTATAAATATACATTTTTACTTATAGGGGCCCATTTACTGAGGTTCACTTTTTTTTTGTGATTCATGATTTTATTCATGGAAAAAATGCATTTTTTTTTTTCATTTATTATGCGGCAAAGCCAGAAAAAATTGTGAATGTAAAAATAAACCATCTAAAAGCTGTCATATTCTTATTATTACTATGAAAAATAGAATTCATCTGACCGGGGGAATGGGGAGGGGGGGGGAGGTTAGTAACGTGTGGGCCCTTTTCCCATCCACCAGTTGTGTAAAATGTGATTAAGACCCAATGGGGGATCGGACTTGTTTCCCGCAAATGGAAAGTTCTTCTATTTTGCAGAAAATATTTAGACTTTGGAGAAGTACAAAGACATGAGAAATAATATGGAGACATTGTCAGGAGTAATAAGCAAATCTGTCCCATTTCGCTTCACTGAGAAATTCGTGAAACCTACAGAAAAATTCCCAAAGCAGCGAAAAATGCACGAAACGCAGGTGTTTTTTTTTGACGCGCCCATTTTGACACAAGTGCTCCTATTTTGTCTTGCCCACATCAATTTTGACACAACCACAACTTTTTTTTTTTACACGTGGCGATTTTTTTTGCGCGCAAGTTTCGCAAAACAATTCGCCAATGGTGAAATGCGGAAATCCACTGCAGATCCATGCCTGGTGAAAAATTCACTCATCACTTAGGGGTATATTTATCAAGTTGGAGAGAAGCTTTACTGGTGATGTTGCCCAGGGCAACCAATCAGCAATTTGATTTCAACAGTTACAAAACAAAAGCAAAGCATCTGATTGGCTGCTCTGAGCAACATCACCGGTGATGTTTTACTGCACTTTTTACACAGCATGATAAATATACCCCTAATTGTCAGTAGTGATGAGTGAAACACAACTTTCGCTATTTCAACTTGACCACGCCCATTTTGAAGCAACTGTACCCAATTTGCTGCGGCTGCACCTATTTTGGTGCAATCACGCCCAATTTGACATGGCCACAACTTCTTTTGATGGGACCGTGACGTTTTTTTGATGTTCTGAGAAATTTTTCCGCTGCTAAATTTTGCGCCCTATTCTCAAAAAAAAAAAAATCAGTCAATGGCGAAACATGAAAATTCGCCACAAATCCATGACTGGCGAACAATTTTGCTCATCACTAATTGTCAGTGCACGAGTCTGTAAACTACCCCCAAGTTCATGTCTTCATGGAGACTACACATATAAAAAAGGGCATTGACTCAAGGGATGAAACATAATTTTGCCCCTTTATAGGTCCCTGGTAAGGCCTCACCCTGAGTATGGGGGGCAGTGAGTATGGGGGGCAGTGAGTATGGGGGCAGTTTTGGGTTCCAGTCCTTAAGAAGGATATTAATGAGCTGGAGAGAGTGCAGAGACTGCAACTAAACTGGTAAAGGGGATGGAAGGGTTAAACTATGAGGTGAGACTGTCAGGGTTGGGGTTGTTTTCTCTGGGAAAGAGGCGCTTGCGAGGGGACATGATTACTCTGTACAAGTACATTAGAGGGGATTATAGGCAGATAGGGGGGGTTCTTCTATTGTGATACTAATATCTACAGTTAGTACTAGTGGTTGTATATATAGTTTATGTATGTGAGTGTATAGATAGGTAAGTATAGGTTTGTGTGTGCTGGGTTTACTTGGATGGGTTGAACGTGATGGACTCTGGTCTTTTTTCAACCCTATGTAACATGGCATGGGGTTCATTTATCAACAATGGGCAAATTTGCCAATGGGCAGTAACCCATAGCAACCAATCAGTGATTGACACCAGCTGAAGGCCATTGCATGGTACTGTTATCTGTAAGCTGATGGGTCACATACTGGGCAAATTATTTATCTGATTTATTTTCCTTCAGACTGGGGTCCCAGTTTCCTGCACTGGTGAGGGTCCATTGCATCACTTTGGCCCTTTGGGTGCCCCTCTGTATAAAGCTCCCCCCACCCCAGCCTCTTCCATTCATATTTATTTGAAGAGTGAATATCTGGAAACAATGTGAAAAATGGAGCACAGCACTAACCAATTAAAACAACTCTTGATGTTTCTACGCTCTCGTTCAACTATAAAGAACCTTTGTAACCGTCTCGCAGCGCAAAGTCCCCATTTGTAGCAATCTGTTGTCTCTCCCTTTCTTTGAAATCTCACCGATCAGAACTCGGCCTCGTTATTTACAGCTCAGATCTCTCAAGTGCTTGACGGGAGGATATTTCTCAGGTCTAGTACTTTATCTTGCGCTGAGTAATAAGGCAAAGTGATTTAATCCTTGACAGAAACTCCATTGACAGTTCTATTTCAGGCCTACGAATAATAGGAGAGCAGATTAGAATCGTCTGAAAGTAGATGGCGTTCATGGGGAAAGGCAGGAAAAAGGTGCATTAAATGGAATTAAATGAAAAGCTGTAGCGGAATGTTTACGGGTGTCGACAAGGCCGTGTCGTAAATGACAATGACTTGCATTAGGGTTTCTTTGTAATGAGAAATATGTCGGAACATAATATTCAACCTTTAGAAATAATGTTCTGAAATGTAAATAACATGTCGTAGAAAATGCAAAGTAGCGCGAAATGCACAGTGTGTGGGCACAGTAAGTACCTACAGTAATGGCAGGCACTAGGTAAGCTACTCCCCGGCCGGGCAGAGAGTAATTCCCTCAATATAAGGCACAGAGTTATCAAGATTCAAGTTCATGGAAAAAAAAGGCTGACATAAAAAAATAACCTCAGAAAAACTTGTGCAACTTTTCTTATTGAATACTATTAAATAGCAAATAATTCCCTCTGCCATTTAAAATTGTATTGTGGAACCAACAAATGTATTTGTAGCTGTAATATTGGTGTGTAGGCGCCATCTCAGTGCATTGTGCCTGAGTCTGAGCTTTCAGCCAGCACTACACATTAGAACTGCTTTCAGCTAACCTATTGTTTCTCCTACTCCCATGTAACTGGAGGAGTCCCAAGCCGGACTTGGATTTCTTACTATTGAGTGCTATTCTGATACCTACTGGGAGCTGCTATCTTGCTCCCTTCCCATTGTTCTGCTGATCGGCTGCTGGGGGTGAGGGGGGTGATATCACTCCAGTTTGCAGCGCAGCAGTAAAGTGTGAGTGAAGTTTATCAGAGTACAGGTCACATGACTGTGGCACCCTGGGAAATGAAGAATATGGCTAGCCCCATGGGAAAAACAGATTACAATGCAGGATTCTGCTGGAGAAGCTCTATTAACTGATGGGTTTGAAAAAAACATGTTTTCCCGTGGCAGAATTCCTTTAGGAACACGGATATATAGTAGTGAGAAATAAGCAAAAGAGCACAAATAATGAGATTCAGAATTATTACAACTCACAAAAGCAGGAAGAATCACCTATTCACCTATCCCTATGCACTTCAGCTCTCGGTGCTGGGGTGCTAAAGCATCAAGCCAATTTCGCAGTTACCCAGTAACATAGTAACATACAGTAGTAACATAGTAAGTTAGGTTGAAAAAAGACACGTCCATCAAGTTCAACCATAATGCCTATATATAACCTGCCTAACTGCTAGTTGATCCAGAGGAAGGCAAAAACCCCATCTGAAGCCTCTCTAATTTGCCCCAGAGGGGAAAAATTCCTTCCTGACTCCAAGATGGCAATCGGACCAGTCTCTGGATAAGGGAAGGTCATATGGTTCTGACATGTTGACTCAACTGTATTTATTGGGAATCACCTTGATTTAAACCCCCCCAACCTAGTTACCACAGTAACAGATCCATCAGCCACTAGCAGTAATTTGTACCTGAAACCCAACTTATATACTTAATTGGAATGCATATAATTGCTACCTAAAGTCCTCTGATATCTGCCCAAAGCAACGGAGCAGGGTACGTGGCTGGGGGGGGGGTTCAGGGTAAAATGGGGGCAGAGCTGGAGGTGGGGTGTGTTAGGGTTCCTGACCGCAGACTGTAAGTGTAGGGACCTGTGGGAGCTCTCCTGCCAGGACAAAGGCCTACAAACGGGAACAAGAAGGACGCAACCACCTTGGAAGTTCAAACTTGTTCAATTCATTGTTACATGATCATAACTTTTATAACCTTCTGTGTACAGGTATAGGACCCATTATCCAGAATGCTCGGGACCAAGGCTATTCCGGATAAGGGGTCTTTCCGTAATTTGGATCTCAATACCTTAAGTCTACTAAAAAATCAATAAAACATTAATTAAACCCAATAGGATTGTTTTGCCTCCACTAAGGATTAATTATATCTTAGTTGGATTCAAATAAAAGGTCCTGTTTTATTTCTACATAGAAAAAGGAAATCAGTTTTAAAATTGTGAATTATTTGATTAAAATGGAGTCTATGGGAGACGGGCATTCCGTAATTCGGAGCTTTCTGGTAACGGGTTTCCGGATAAGGGGTCCGATACCTGTACAAGCAAATTCATAGGGGTGTGTTATAGCAAATAGAAAAAGACCATTGTAGTTTAAAAGATGGCCTTCAAGGCTGGCCTGTACTGGACAGGAATGTAACCAGGGGCGGGCCAAGCCTACCGGGCGCCCTAGGCAACCCGTTCGGCCAACTCCGACCACCTCCCCGCCCCCGAACGCCGCATGCGCGTCAAAGCACAGGCGGCGATGCAGGGGGGCGGTGCAATTAGATTGGTCATTGCCTCCACCACTAATGACAAGCGGCAGAGGCAATGACAAAGTAGCACTAGGGGTAGGCAGGAGAGGCTCCTGCCTGGTGCCCCCCAGCTGCCTCTTCTGCCTACCCCTAGTTCCGGCCCTGAATGTAACCAATAAGATACATAATATGTATTTTCCACTGTGCAAGCCATGCAGGGGCACTATTAGGGAAAAACAAACTATTGTGAGATGTTCAAGCCTTGCTGTTTGCAGTTACAAAATGGAGATATATTTCTAAAATGGAGTCTGATAAGCTAAGCTCCAAGGTATATCAAAGTATATGAATATATGGGTAAATGATAATATCAATATGAGAATATAAGATATTATGTCAGGGTGGTCAGGCCCAAAACGCACCCAGATCTCTATGATCAGAGTTGGCATTGCTATATGGTTCTATGTGTTACATAGGGCAATAGAACTAGACATTGCCTTATCAATGGGCGACTTTAAGCTTTTGCACTTCTTCTACCCTTGGAAAATACTTATCCCATAAGTAGGGTCCTATTATCATTCTAGGGGCAATATTCTGGCAGAGAGGTCATAACTTACACTCAACACAAACACAGTACCCTACAATCCATTGGGTCGCCATAGAGACCCCTGGAAGTAGATACCCCCCCAGTATCACATTAATGGGACACGTTAATTGTTCTCAGCTGAATGGGCAAAATAAGGATTCCAGAACCAATATCAATTTGAATTTCCTGTGCATTCAAATTTAATTACTCCTTACTGCTCCCTTTTAAAAATCAATTCCCCGTTTTGCTTTTTTTTTTTTTGGACTTTTACTCCAGCAATAAAAGTCAGGCCGGTAACAGATGTACCTCGGAGAGATCTTTCTGCATATAATTCCTTGCTTCATTAGATAAGAATAGCCGCAGCCAGTCAGCACACACCTGTCTCTGATTCGCCTGCTGAAAAGGGCATCAACGCGTTTTGTACCGAGAGCAGAGAAGGCAATCGTCGCTATTTATCAGCGCAATATTCATCTATTCTGTAATTAGTGTATTTTCTGATGACAGAGGAATGTTTCCTATTAATGCTCACAAGGATAATTGCTCCAGCGAGCGCATTGTCGATTGAGTCACAAACGTACCCAAGGCCCGCTGTGCCGACGAGCATTAAATTGATTTCCGTACCATTTTCTGCAAGGATGTACAGGATATTTTCAGCCATCTGTTTATTATGGTTTATCAGCAAGTTGAGGGATCCGGATATGTGCTGTGCTGATATAGAATTCATACAGAGGATTAAGTTATGGTTTTCTTTAAAGAACATGGGAACAAGGATTTACTGGGGGATGGGGTGCCAGTATGGGGCCACTTCATTATGAATATCATATTTTCACCTATATTAGGTAATATAATAATCAACTGCCTAGACCAGGGGTCCCCAACCTTTCTTACTCATGAGCCACAGTCAAATGTAAAAAGCCTTGGGGAGCAACACAAGCACCATAAAAGTTCATGGAGGAGCCAAATAAGCGCTGTGATTGGCTATTAGGGGCCTCTATGCACCCTATCAGCTTACAGGGGCTTTATTTGGTAGGAAATCTTGTTTTTATTCAACCAAAACTTGCCCCCAAGTCAATTCAAAAATAATTTAATTCAAAAATAACTACCTGGTTTGGGGGCACTGAGAGCAACATCCAAGGGGTTGGGGATCAACATGGTGCCCCTGAGCCACCGTTTGGGGATCACTGGCCTAGACCATTCTGTGATCAGATGGTTCCCTACAGACAACTTATTATCTGCCAATATGTGGTGTGTGCGGTGGATTCACAAGGCATCATCGGATGTGGGAATAAGAGGGGCTACAGTTTCTTTTTGATGCCACATCCAATAGGGTGGTGCCATGGCTGCCATATGGGACGTGGCGTGGTGACATCATTGTGTAGGTGCTTGACATCATTGCATCAGGCTTGGTGCAACATTTCAAAATAAATATATGCCAAAGACCCAAATACCCAAGGTAGGAAATCTGAATTGTGGAAAGACCCCTTATCCGGAAAACCCCAGGTCCCAAGCATTCTGGATAACGGGTCCCATACCTGTATTGTGAGTAAATGATCTCCTAGCAATCTCACTGCTCACTGTATCTGATAGCCAGGGATCAAATTCATAGTTTTCCATTTTTTAAAAAAAGTTTCCCACATTAATTTATCTTTGAAGTTCAGCCCTATTCTATTTAATCACTATAAACAAATGAATTAGCCGTTATCACTGTATAGATTTTCTCTTTCCAATCTTTCCTTTTTATTTTACCTCCGATGGCCAAATGTAATTAAAATGGCTCCCTGTATATTTCTTCTTTTCCTTTTATCGTCTCCTTTCTTTCCCCTCGTTTCTTTATTTGATTTTTTAATGCTTTCCCGCAAATACAGTTTAAACACTGATTAAGAAATGAGCCAATTTCCATGGCGATGCTCGGGTCTCGGGCGTTGGTTCCCAGCAGGGGAGGAGGATTATCGTGACCCATTTACTGTAAATATCTCGCCCTGAAGGGACGGGACTCGTTATATAAAGGGGAAAGTAATTCCATCTGAATGGGACTCACCTTTATTACTCCTGGGGTGAATGTTTGCATATTTCTATTGTTGTATTTTATTCTTTATTTTAATTTGTGACAGTTTGTCATTAGACAACAAGAGAACCAATCACAACTCCTTGGCCGGAGCAGCTTACTTACCCCGGGGGCCTGAAATAGAAAAGTCTTATAGTTCTGTGGCCATTGGAGACCTGAGGTGGGCAGCATTGCAAATGGGACCTATTTACAGGGCAGCGTCGAGTCTTGACCCTTTCCCCAAATTCTCACCCCCTTTTCACTAACACTCAGACTCTGTGTGGGTTCTAAAGGCCACAGTCAAGTTTATTGCAAATAATTAACAACTGTTTAATGCTACAGTGCCAACACATTAATATATAACACTATCCCGCGGGTTCCCCACCCCTAGCCGCTGAAGGCTGCTCCTATGGAGATCCTTTGTTAATCAGCATAAAAAATCCCACAGACTCCTCCTCTTATCTTTGTCCCTCCCCTTTTATTGGCCAATCACTGCCACCCCTAGCCTCTGACCTGCACAACTTCCGCCATGGCTCCTATTGCCCAACTCCTGCCACTTATTCCTCATCCAATAGCTGCGACTAGTGCTACTCCATAGGGTGGGTGGGCAGGGCTGTTCTGGTAAATTGGCGCCAAATCCCCTTCTGCCCGCCCCTTTTATTTCTTCTCCTACCTTCTACCCAATCACTGCCCAGATTACAATCCCTATAAGCCCTTGCACCCTAACACTTCCTGGGTGCTCATCCTTGCCCGGTCATGGCCCTGTCCCTCCATTTTTCTCCGGTCCTAAAGGGCCTCCTTTGGCCTCTGAAAAACTTATATTTCAATATTCCAATTCAAATTTTTTGCACAAAAACTCCACATTTGATTTATGATTTCAAAAAACTCGATATTTATTACAGGAGACATATCAAATAAAAATGAAGAATATACCAGGGAATTATACTCCTCTAGATATAGAAGGAATGTGCTTAAAAAAGTTGTGTTTCTGACTAATTTATTGAGAAATTCAGCAAAACCCCACTAGCCCCGCCCACCTGTTGCTGGCTGAGTTCTCTGGATGTTGGCGGTGGTTTTAGGACAGAAACCAATCAGCAGCTAGGCTGACCTGATAGGGAACTAAAGCCTGTCTTTGCTTGTGTGAGTGCAGGGCTGTGATTGGCTCTCCCCCTCCTACTGTTCTTCTGGACACGCCCACTCCTTCATTTGAAACACAGACAGAGACCTGAGAGGATCTATAGGGAGCTCCAATAATAGGGCCATTTTCACAGACTGTATTAAATTTTAGACCAATGAAACCAGCACTAGTGATGAGCGAAACTTTTCGCCAGGCATGGATTTCTGCATTTTGCACTGGCGAATTGTTTTGCGAAACTTCAGCGAAAATTTGCATCGAAAAATTTGTCGCGGTTGCATAAAATTGGGCAACTTAATTGATAAATAAGTCTCTAAGGGGCTGATTTATCAATGTTTGAATTTCATTCATAAAATCTTGTAGAATTCAGAGCAAGTTGCCCCATGTAAAAGAGTTTTTCAAGTTTTTCTTTGTTTTCGAGAGAGTTAGAAGTCCTATTGACAATCATAAGTATAATGTGAATTCAATGCACTTGAGTTTTTATCTTGCTTCCATTTTTTTGTCGCCCGCGGCTATTCTTTTGTCACCCGCAGCTATTCTTTTGTCGCCCGCAGCTATTCTTTTGTCGCCCGCAACTATTTTTTTGTCACCCGCGGCTATTCTTTTGTCACCCACGGCTATTCTTTTGTCGCCCACGGCTATTGTTTTGTCACACGGCTATTCTTTTGTCGCCCACAGCTAATTGTTTGTCGCCCGCGGCTATTCTTTTGTCGCCCACGGCTATTCTTTTGTCGCCCACAGCTATTCTTTTGTCGCCCACAGCTATTCTTTTGTCGCGGGCGGCTATTCTTTTGTCACCCGCGGCTATTCTTTTGTCGCCCACGGTTATTGTTTTGTCACATGGTTATTTTTTTGCCACACGTGGCTATTCTTTTGTCGCCCGCGACTATTTTTTTTGTCACCCGCGGCTATTCTTTTGTCGCCCACAGCTATTGTTTTGTCACACGGCTATTCTTTTGTCGCCCACAGCTATTCTTTTGTCGCCCACAGCTAATTGTTTGTCGCCCGCAGCTATTCTTTTGTCGCCCGCGGCTATTCTTTTGTCGCCCACAGCTATTCTTTTGTCGCCCGCGACAATTTTTTTGTCACCCGCGGCTATTCTTTTGTGAAAGGAATTTTTAGAAGAGGAAATGCCTGCTTAGAGAAAATTAGAGTAAAATTTATCACTTGATGGTTAAAATGTTAAATTTGTCACCATTTTGCAAAGAAGCAAAACGGGACAGATTAACTCATTATAAGTCTTTAGTGCTAAGTGAATCTGTCCTGTTTCGCTTTGCCATAAAATTCATGAAACAGCAAGAAAATTAGCGCAACGCATTTGTTGCCCGAGTTTTTTTGTCACCCACACCCATTTTTTTGCGCGACCGCAACTTTTTTTGACGTGCGCCAAATTTTTCCATGCTGACTTTTCATGGAAGTTTTGCAAAACAATTCACCAATGTCGAAATGCGTAAATTTGCTGCAAATCCATGCCTGGCGAAAAAATTCGCTCATCACTACTAGTCTTGGTCACTGCTAGGGGGCCATAATAAGGTACAGAAGCTGATTTTCCTTAAATCCTATTAATGTGGGCAATTTAAATAAAACTCCTTCAAGACTGCGCCACGTCAAACTGCATCCATTTATTATAATATCTTGATTTACGTAAAAGGGAAAAACCCAACTTGGTCTCGTACTATGAAGGACGATCTAATCCGCTCGCCATTTTGAAACTTTAGATTTCCCTTAAGCAATTTTCAATACATTTCATAATTCCAACCAGTAAACAGAAGGATGCAGGGGGCACAGTCAGGCGGAATATTATATTATTCTTATAGAATGAGCATAAAAGGTGAGAGTTTTTCTGTTCTATTATGTAAAGCGAATGCTCCGCGGCGCAGAGGAACGTTATTGGCGCAGAGCTACTAAATCATCATTCATAATTCATGAGAACATAAGACAGAGAGTGTTTTTTTTTTATTTCTGGAAAACATAATCTTACAAGATGCATTAATGTTGCTTTTAAGGGAAATGTAAGACAAGTTGCGCATTTATTCCAGTTTAAAGTGTAATTGTAATAATTCCCTTTGGGGACTGAGATTTCCAGCATATCCAGCACAGATTTCCAGCACAATAACCGCCTATGGCTCGGAGTATATATCTGTTTGTTTGTTTATCGCTCTGTCTGTATATGATAAGATTATGTTTGCATTTATATCAAACAGGTACCTATCTAGTGCTGTCTCTGCCCTATATATTAGGTACCTACCTAGTGCTACCAACCCCTATTTCTGTAGGGAAATGAGAGCAGGGCAGGCAGTAACCCTTCCAACACTTTCCCCTGTCTCTGCCCCTATATATTAGGTACCTACCTAGTGCTACCAACCCCTATTTCTGTAGGGAAATGAGAGCAGGGCAGGCAGTAACCCTTCCAACACTTTCCCCTGTCTCTGCCCCTATATATTAGGTACCTACCTAGTGCTACCAACCCCTATTTCTGTAGGGAAATGAGAGCAGAGCAGGCAGTAACCCTTCCAACACTTTCCCCTGTCTCTGCCCCTATATATTAGGTACCTACCCAGTGCTACCAACCCCTATTTCTGTAGGGAAATGAGAGCAGAGCAGGCAGTAACCCTTCCAACACTTTCCCCTGTCTCTGTCCCTATATATTAGGTACCTACCCAGTGCTACCAACCCCTATTTCTGTAGGGAAATGAGAACAGGGCAGGCAGTAACCCTTCCAACACTTTCCCCTGTCTCTGCCCCTATATATTAGGTACCTACCTAGTGCTACCAACCCCTATTTCTGTAGGGAAATGAGAGCAGAGCAGGCAGTAACCCTTCCAACACTTGCCCCTGTCTCTGTCCCTATATATTAGGTACCTACCTAGTGCTACCAACCCCTATTTCTGTAGGGAAATGAGAGCAGGGCAGGCAGTAACCCTTCCAACACTTTCCCCTGTCTCTGCCCCTATATATTAGGTACCTACCTAGTGCTACCAACCCCTATTTCTGTAGGGAAATGAGATCAGAGTAGGCGTGGCTCTCAGTGCTCTGCAGAGAAACAGCAGCTAGGAGCAATGGAGAGTGTCTGCCCAGGCCAGGGGAGGCCTGGGCGGGCGAGAATTTCCCGTGAGGCCCAGGCTTTGGGGCCTACAATGGAGGGGCCAAGGTGCACAAGATCTGCTGGGAAAGGCCAGGAGGAGAGAGTGGCAGCTGGAAGGACCATGAGGAGTAACAGGTCGGCCTCCCTGAGCAGAGTTGAGGCTGCGGTGCTGGAGGACTGGGCAAGGCCACACACAGCAGTGAGGAAGACACAGCAAAGGGAAGTACCTGGGGGCTCTGGGAGTGAATGTGGAGGGGGGGCTGTGACTGAGGGGAAATCTGTGCATCAAAGCAAAGTGAAGCAGTTAAACAGTGAGGATGAGTTTAAAAAGCCAGACATGAAGAAAAGTTTAAGACCTGTAGAAAGTAGCAAATGTGCCATTTCTGTTGCTGCAGCTACAGTACTGCCTGTAAATAATGTGGTATTGAGTGAGCTCAGTACCGGGGCCCCTGGGAGCCCGGCCTCAGTGAGAGGCTTCTCAGGGGGGAGTTTGCCTGTGAGGGGAGAGGCCCCACAGGACCGGCAGTCAGTGCCAGTGAGCAGTTCTGTAATGTCCTTACCTGGTGCAGGTGTGTCCCCCGCTGTATGTGCAGCTCCATCTGGGGCAGAAACCATAAGTGTCTCTGTTGGTGCAGCTGATGTGTTGGGTAATGCTGGTTCTGAGCAGGAAAATGCCAAACAAAACTTTTGTGGCAGCCATGTTGGTGCTCTCAGTATTGGTGCAGTTTCACTCCATGTGGCCAGCAGCCATTTTGATTCACAGGGAGCTCCTTTGTATGAAGGCCTGCATAGTGAATCCCTTGCCAGCGGCCATCTTGCTGCTCCTTTGTGTGAAGGTTTGCATAGTGAATCCCTTGCCAGTGGCCATCTTGCTGCACCCAGTAAAGCAGGGAGTTTACAGGCAGAGGAGGTTGGAGCCAGCTGCCATCTTGCTACTCCAATTAAAGGTGATGCTGCCATTGATACCACTGAGCTAGTGCAACTAATAAAGACTGCAGATGAATTAGAAATGAGGAGGAAAAAATTGAGGGTAGACTTAAAAAATGCTTGTGATAACTACACTATGGCCAGTGTTCAGCATCAAGACTATTACCAATCTCAGGTACGGGAAATCAGCTCTGAACTGAAAACTCTAGAGAAACAGATTTCTACAATTCAAAAGCAAATGGGGCCTCTCTCTGAGGTGCACTCTAACAGGAGGAGGTTCGAGGAGTCGCAAAGAGCTCTTAAAGGGCCGGTACATTACAGGTCTAAACATCACATTTCTTCATCCTCATCTGATAGTGACGATGAACTCAAAAAGTCTGGTAAATTGTCATCTAAAAAGACTGTTGTTGCTCAGATCCATGCGCCCAACTTTGTTTTTAGCGCAGACGAGATACATGAAGTGGATAGTAAAGTTAAAGGGCATGCTAAGCCTATTTTTAGAGAAGAAGAAACTTTTGTTTTTTCACAGGAAGAATTTCCTTCTCTTCCCTCCACACTGCAAGAGGAGAATCCCCAAGCCCCCCCTCAGCAGCCTGCCAGGCAACAAGATGTATCTGTGGAGAAAGCTGGGTCTCCTGCCCCTGTGCAGGGTGCTTCATTGGCCATTGGCCAGGAGCATGGGGAGTTGAGCGAAATGGAATTGACGGCATGCCACCAAAACAGTGTGAGTGGGCAGGTGGGTGAGAGTGTGGAAGGAGAAGCCGCTCCTATGGAGAGTGAGGGGATGGGTGAGAAGGTGGCAATGAAGTGTGTGGCAGTTGTCTTGAATGAATCAAGCAGTGAGTGTGGGCAGCAAGAAGGAACATCACTGAGGGATAATAATGTCACTGTCTTTTCTGCTCATCCTTCTCCCTCCAAACTGTCTTCTTCTTCTAAAATTGTTCCTCCCACATCTAATACTGTCCCCTCCCCTGTCCCCCCTGGTACTGTCTCTACATCAGCGGCTCCTGCTGTTACTGTTCAGTCCCACGAATCTGTTCCTGGTCAGTCATCTTCTACCCCAGCGGCAAAACCAACCTCCCACCCCAGTAGCGCAAATGTAAGCAATGCCCCGCCCCCTCCACGTGTAAGGGATGCCCCACCCCCTCCATCAAATGCGTGGAACAGGCCCACTAGCAGGATAAGGGTTCCTGGGGTGAAGAATAATATCATGGGTCCAGTCTTTAAACGTAAGAATTTGATAAGATTGAGGTGGCTAAAGGAGAAGGACTCAATGCCCACAAGGGATGAGTTGGCGACAGAGATGCTGCTCAAACAATCCACTCTGGCACCTACAGGTGTGAGGGCTTTTATCAAATTCTCTGACAATGAATATGATATTGTCTTCAAAACCTTCCAAGCAATGGAATTCTTCTGGCGGGATTACGATGGGTTTAGGCATACCGGCCTATGGAATGATTTCAGAGTTATTCCTATAACAAAACCTGAAACAAAAAAGGTCACCATTCTCTTTAAGAACGATTGTGTCCCACCAGAAGACATTCTGATCTGGCTGAAAAGGCAGTGTAAAGTGCTCACACCTCTCCAAAAGGATATGGATAAGTACGGTTATTGGACGGGTGGGTAGTATGCCAATGTAGAACTGCACATGAGGTACCATATCCCTCAGCATCTGCCCAACTCTCTCTTTATTGGTGATGAAAGGGGAATGGTGTTCTATCCGGGCCAGCCCAGGGCTTGTTTTAAATGCGGCTCTTACCGTCACCGGGCAAGTGCCTGTGCAGTGATTAGGTGCTCACTTTGTGGCGATGTAGGACATGTTAGCAGGGATTGCAATGATGTAAAGTGTAATCTTTGTGGGTACTATGGTCACTCACACAGGGCTTGTCCGGAGGCTCTCCACAACATCATGGAAAACTGCCCTCAGCTGGAAGAGGAGATGGCAGAGGAGTTGTTGGAGGAAATTAGGGAAGAACTTGATCATGCCCCCCCTACCCAGTCTGAAGCCCAAGGCCCTGCTGTTTCCTTTCAGCAAGTTCCAGAGCCCCCTTCCCACACTGACCCAACTTCCTTTGCACAGGCAGTTAGAGGGGTATCACCAAATGATATCACTGAGGCTCCCTTCATTCAGCCCCCTAATATTCAGCCTCTCCCCCAGCGCCAAAAACCTCAGGTGCCAAAGGTAAATTTGCCCGCTCCCTTGGGAAGCAAAAAAGAGCCTGTAAAACCAGCTGGTGTTTCCCCCACTGGTAAGTGGACAGTGGTGCCAAAGGGTAAACCAGGGAAACAACTTGATGTGTCTAAAATAATTCCTTCAATGGAAATTGATTTGCAGAACAAGTTTGATCCTTTGTCCAGTGGTAAATCTTGGGCTGATGCAATGGAGCAAATTGAGGAGTTGGAGAAAATGGCTAGAGAGGAGGAAAGGGAGGATATAAAAGCCCTCACTGATAGGCAGAAGCCTAATGCTCATTCAGTAGTGGGAACTGATAGTGAATCTGAGATGGAAATTGAAAAACGGCAAGATAGCAGGAAAAGACACTCTGTGTCAGAGGGAGGTGTGCGCCAAAAGGGAGTCAAAGGGAAATCGGATGATTCTGATGAAATAATTTCTCTTGGAGATGAGGAGCCAATACCCTCGGGGACTCAGGTTAAGAGGTATGGGGATCAGGAGGGGGAAAGCAGTCAAGAGGAAAGTAAAAGGGCGAGTAAGCTTAAAAAGAAACCAAAAAAACAATAACCTTTAATTATGGCTTCTTTACTACTCAGGATGATATCCTCAAGTGTATCAAGTGTTAAGGCTCCAAGGGCAATGTTCCAAGCCTTCCAGTCACTCGGGCAATCCTTGGCCGACATTATATTCATCCAGGAGACAGGGCTGCCCAGCACTGCCGATATGGACAGAGCAACAAGACCTTTCTTGTCAATTGTTGCAGAACCAGGGGACCCACCAGATGACTTGGCAGATGCTTTCTTTTTGTCTCGTTTTATTGCTACTTGGGCTCTGGACTTTTTTTTTTGGACATTTATGGACTTGTGTGGACAGAGGAATGGACTTTGAAAGATGACTCTCTTCTGTTGGGAGGGAATGGGGGGGCGTTTTGATAAATGTTTATTATTTTTAAATGGAAAGCCTAATCAGAGCAATTATGTTTTGTTAATTATGTGATGTGATTGTCTGTTATCTTTATGTTCGGTTTATTTTTTCTTAATAAAGAAAAATTCCTATATATTAGGTACCTACCTAGTGCTACCAACCCCTATTTCTGTAGGGAAATGAGAGCAGAGCAGGCAGTAACCCTTCCAACACTTTCCCCTGTCTCTGTCCCTATATATTAGGTATCTACCTAGTGCTACCAACCCCTATTTCTGTATGAAATGAGAGCAGAGCAGGCAGTAACCCTTCCAACACTTTCCCCTGTCTCTGTCCCTATATATTAGGTATCTACCTAGTGCTACCAACCCCTATTTCTGTATGAAATGAGAGCAGAGCAGGCAGTAACCCTTCCAACACTTTCCCATGTCTCTGCCCCTATATATTAGGTACCTACCTAGTGCTACCAACCCCTATTTCTGTAGGGAAATGAGAGCAGGGCAGGCAGTAACCCTTCCAACACTTTCCCATGTCTCTGTCCCTATATATTAGGTACCTACCTAGTGCTACCAACCCCTATTTCTGTAGGGAAATGAGAGCAGACACATCTCAGCATTTCCCATAAAAATAATGAAAATTTCAAACTGTGAGCTAATTGCATTTCTATCGAGAGTTCTACCTTGCAGGAGCAAAGGAAAAAGATGGAGAAGGGAGATATAATGAAAGCCCTTAGCACAGCATTTCACTTTAGGCTTAACAGAGTTTGTATAAAGGGCTTTGAGACCAATCTACATGGTAATGTACATAATGATTATATAACAAACCCAGGAAAGAAATAGTTGTGTAAACTTTTTAAGAGATGAGATGAAGCAGGATGATGGGAAAGGAACAGACTACTAGGTATTCAGCCCTATTGCTTATTATTTGAGACAGTTATGTGTTGGGCTGTATATACAGGTATCGGGCCCCTTATCCGGAAACCCATTATCCAGAAAGTTCCGAATTACGGAAAGGCCATCTCCCATAGACTCCATATTTGTAAATGGTTTCCTTTTTCTCAGTAATAATAAAGCAGTACCTGTACTTGATCCCAACTAAGATATAATTACCCCTTATTGGGGGCAGAACAGCCCTATTGGGTTTATTTAATGGTTAAATGATTCCCTTTTCTCTGTAATAATAAAACAGTACCTGTACTTGATCCCAACTAAGATATAATTACCCCTTATTGGGGCAGAACAGCCCTATTGGGTTTATTTAATGGTTAAATGATTCCCTTTTCTCTGTAATAATAAAACAGTACCTGTACTTGATCCCAACTAAGATATAATTACCCCTTATTGGGGGCAGAACAGCCCTATTGGGTTTATTTAATGGTTAAATGATTCCCTTTTCTCTGTAATAATAAAACAGTACCTGTACTTGATCCCAACTAAGATATAATTACCCCTTATTGGAGGCAGAACAGTCCTATTGGGTTGAAATGATTGTTAAATGATTTTTTAGTAGACTTAAGGTATGAAGATCCCAATTATGGAAAGATTCTTTATCTGGGATCCTTATCTAGGTCCCGAGCATTCTGGATAACAGGTCCTATACCAGAATATTGTGAGTGGGTCCCTAAGCTCAGGTAAGAGACAGCAGCACAGAGTATAGGCTAAAAAAAAGCAGAAAGGAAGATGGGGGTACCAGGGGCATCTTGGGGGCACAGCCCTTTCCTGCTAATGGACTGCGGTTGCTTTGGGCCAGTACTGAAGCCCAAACCATAATGTGTAGGATTTCTAACCTGCCCGTTTGTTAAGCTTTAGTTCTCCTTTACAATATAAAAACAAACAAAAAATAGCAATTCAACGGGTCAGCCAGTGTCATCTAATTGCACTGCATTTATAAATAATCATTACTTTGCTTTTTAATACAGATTTTTATCCTGTAACCTAAAGTTGCTTAAATGAAGTTCATCCCAGTAGAGAAAGCACAAAGGTAACGCTTAAAACTAATCTTCTTTGACTTTACGAGGGATATAAAAATTCTATCTCGGAGTTCTACGGCTTCTAATAAATCACGGTAAAGTAATGCCGAAGCGTCAAATTAAAATGATATATTATAGTAACCCATGGCAACCAGCGGCGGATATTAGTTCTAGCTTGCAATCAGAGAAACGATGGGCCTATTTAGTTATAGTAACTCTACTTTATTATGGACAAAAGTAAGTTCGGTGAATCCAGTTCTGTAGGTTCTGGGATGCAGGACAGTTCCATTTTACAAGTAACGGGGGGGGGGGGGGGATCGGATTTAGCCCACATCTGAGTGGGGAAAGAACTCCATAAATCAGGCAGGTCCGACCTTCAGCCTCACAATCCCAGAATTCCCCGAGTCCTGACAGTGCAACACAGAACCCCTGGGTACCTGTTGGTTGGACACTGATATATATATACTGTATGTATAGAAATGTAAAAATGTTTACATAGCAAATTATGCACATTGTACTATTATTTATGCCCCCCCTCCCAAGTAGCCCCTTAAATGCTTGGAGGGGAGGCAAGTTAAATTCCCTATTTAAATAAACCCAATAGGGCTGTTCTGCCCCCAATAAGGGGTAATTATATCTTAGTTGGGATCAAGTACAGGTACTGTTTTATTATTACAGAGAAAAGGGAATCATTTAACCATTAAATAAACCCAATAGGGCTGTTCTGCCCCCAATAAGGGGTAATTATATCTTAGTTGGGATCAAGTACAGGTACTGTTTTATTATTACAGAGAAAAGGGAATCATTTAACCATTAAATAAACCCAATAGGGCTGTTCTGCCCCCAATAAGGGGTAATTATATCTTAGTTGGGATCAAGTACAGGTACTGTTTTATTATTACAGAGAAAAGGGAATCATTTAACCATTAAGTAAACCCAATAGGGCTGTTCTGCCCCCAATAAGGGGTAATTATATCTTAGTTGGGATCAAGTACAGGTACTGTTTTATTATTACAGAGAAAAGTGAAATCATTTTTACAAATGTGAATTAGTGATTAAAATGGAAGATGGCCTTCCTGTAGTTCAGAACTTTCTGATAACAGGTTTGCAGATAACAGATCCCATACCTGTAGTAGTTATTACTATAATACTATTCTGGACTTAGAAGGAAATTTGTCTCACTGTGAGATCCATTTGGTGACTTGACTGATATTTATTTTGGCTTCTTCTAAACAGGGAGTAGGATTGCCACCTGTCTGATTTTGACCTGAACAGCCTGGTTTTTGGAAGGGCTGTCTTGGTCAAAACTGCCTGCCTGGTTTTCCCAATTTGGAAAACCATGGAAGACTCTTCACATGGTGACTGGCCGATTGCCACGTCATAGCCCCGCCCCAACAACAGCACTATCCCCCCATGTGATGTCACTGTCCCACCCAGTGATGTCATGACTCCGCTCGGAGTTAGCAGCTGCTAAAAGTGGCAACCCTAACTGGAAGCTTTGTAAGTATTGAACATAAAGGACCAATCTTCTGCTGCCAGGATCCCTCATACTGTAGGTTGGAACTTGTTTATTTGCTGTAATCTCACTTTGGTTTTTTTTTTACATTGCTAGTCAGTTGTGAACTTCATGACATATATTGTTCAGACATGTTGATATGATCTGAGAGCAAGACTGATTGATGAGCCTTGACAATCTGACTTTCTTGCCGTCTATTAATAAAAATGTTTCATCATCATTTCCTCCAACCTGCCCCATCTCATCACCCTCAGAATGGGGGATTGTGCATCGGATCATTCACATTATGGATTTTATTTGCCAGGGCCATGTTTTTTTTTTTTCCGCTGGGGCCCCTTGGGTCATGTGGGGAAGGAACACTCAGTTCTTATATATTTTATATATATATATATATATATGCTCAAGGGACTACTAAAGCATTCAATCCTTAGTGGACATACTAGGGGGCAACAGGTGGGTGTGACCAAAAACCCTTATACTGGCCCCATGTTTAGCCAGTGCATGTTCTAGCCAAGATGGTGGCAGCCCATTGTTCTGTTTTTCCGCCGAAAGGGTTTTAAACAAAGAAGCTCCCAGAAGTCCCCTCCAGAGGAGCTGGGTAAGCCCCTCCTAGGTTAATCCCCTCCCCTAATGATGCTGCAGGGGACCCTGCCAATTGGAGCTGCTAGGGTTGGGTTAAGCAGAAGCAGGGTCAGCCTCCTAACCAATCAACCCTAGGGGGTGTGGAAAAGAGGGGAGGTACCATCAGCAAGGTAGAAAAAACAGAGGTTGGGGGTGGAGAAGGGGCTTTTTGTTTGTCTGGGTGTAACCTCGCTACGGCAGGACACCCTCCCCTGCGGTTCCTTGGGATCCTCCCTAGCTCAGGCAGGAAGATTCCCTCCAACTGGATTACCCTAACCCCTGCGGAAGGACTGTTTGCCCTGGAACCAAGGTAGTGCATTTTCTGTGGAACTACCTGAAAAGGAACTTTGTTTATTCCCATTGGAACTGCCTGGGGAGGCTACCCAGGTAATTGTGGCTGTCTGGGTGGGAAACCTTTGTGTATTGGGGGTTGGGCTGGGAGACTCGGCCTTTGTTCCCTGGAGACTGTGCAGAGGGGGGTTGCCCTGAAGACTCCCTGAAGGAGGATTTGATGTGATTGGGACTTGTGGACCTTCCATGCGTATTGCCCTTTCCCTGTTTATCTACGTTTGGTTGTAATAAACCCCTGTGAAACAACCCTTGTGGCATGTGTGGTATTTCCCTGATTGTGCTAGCGGCTCATACATCATACGTTGTGTGACAGTGGGAATAGGTGGTCAAGTTGATTTAGGGTCATGCATGATGATTTGTAGATTGTAAGCTCTTTTGGGCAGGGCTCCCTTCACCTCTTGTATCGGTTACTGATTGCTTTATATGTTACTCCTTGTAGAGTGTAAGCTCTTTTGGGCAGGGCTCTCTTCCCCTCCTGTATCGGTTACTGATTGCTTTATATGTTACTCCTTGTAGAGTGTAAGCTCTTTTGGGCAGGGCTCTCTTCCCCTCCTGTATCGGTTACTGATTGCTTTATATGTTACTCCTTGTAGAGTGTAAGCTCTTTTGGGCAGGGCTCCCTTCCCCTCTTGTATCGGTTACTGATTGCTTTATATGTTACTCTGTATGTCCAATGTATGAAACCCACTTATTGTACAGCACTGCGGGATATGTTGGCGCTTTATAAATAAATGTTAATAATAATAATAATAATAATAATAGTTACAGGAATTATTCAATACAAAGAACCAATCATTGGGGTTGGTATGTTTTTTAAACTCTAAACTTGTTGGGCAATTCCAGCCAACCAAGAACTTTTTGGCAACAAAAGTGATGCTTTTTTTCAATCTAACACCTATTTTGATGGCCGAATTTGAAAACAAAGTTATCCCCAAGGTCTCTGCATTCCCTTATATAACAGAGACAAGAACAAAAGCTGAAAGAATAAAATGAAAGACACAAGGACACTTTATCATCAGGCAGACGAAAAACCCGCCTGTGCTTATAGGAGCTGGAGAAAGAGAATAGAAATGAATGCACCACAATGTCAACACGTTCGGAGAGAAACATTAGGAATAAATGTTAGAAGCCGATATCGAGAACAGCAGGAATCCTGGGAAGGAAACCAAGTTTCAACTGTAAAAAAGAAAAAAAAGTTTAATGGAACGTCCTCGATGCTGGAGTCTCCCACTGGGTTGAAAGCACAGGAGAAATACAGTAACTGTAGGTATCGAGCACGTGGCTTTATTTTCTTTTACCAAGCCCTGGGGAGGCTCATTCTATGTATACAGCGCCGTTTTGGACAATAAAACGGATACAGTTTATAAAGGATCTCAGTTATGAAAATAGTCAGGCCAAATGGAGATGTTTATACAGTGTGTCACTCTATATAAACATACAAGGTGACCCTATAATAAAATCCCCGGCTTTAATCTGATGGTGACTGGAGCCTGGAAGGCTCAATTATGATTTCAACACAATTTACTGCCCACCATTGCAAAAGATGGAGGCATGTGTTGTGTAAATTGGAAGCGAACCAGAGACCTTCCTCGCACACCCTTAGCTCTCCAATTTAGATTATGTGCCCGGTGCACACTGCTGGGGGGATCGGCACCCTCCAAAAATCCACAGTAACCACAAATGCAATGGCGCTCAGAGCTGCAATAGGGACAAGCCCTTAGTTCAAACTTTATTGCGGTAGTGCAACGTTTCGGGGCAAAGTGACCCCTTTCTCAAGCATGCTTTACTTTGTGTAAATTGGAGCCATTTAAGTATTTGTGTATAAACGTTGCTCCTTGCACATCATTAGATCAACCCAATAGGATTGTTCTGCCCCAATAAGGGGTAATTATATCTTAGTTGGGATCAAGTACAGGTACTGTTTTATTATTACAGAGAAAAGGGAATCATTTAACCATTAAATAAACCCAATAGGACTGTTCTGCCCCCAATAAGGGGTAATTATATCTTAGTTGGGATCAAGTACAGGTAATGTTTTATTATTACAGAGAAAAGGGAATCATTTAACCATTAAATAAACCCAATAGGGCTGTTCTGCCCCCAATAAGGGGTAATTATATCTTAGTTGGGATCAAGTACAGGTACTGTTTTATTATTACAGAGAAAAGGGAATCATTTAACCATTAAATAAACCCAATAGGGCTGTTCTGCCCCAATAAGGGGTAATTATATCTTAGTTGGGATCAAGTACAGGTACTGTTTTATTATTACAGAGAAAAGGGAATCATTTAACCATGAATTAAACCCAATAGGACTGTTCTGCCCCCAATAAGGGGTAATTATATCTTAGTTGGGATCAAGTACAGGTACTGTTTTATTATTACAGAGAAAAGGGAATCATTTAACCATTAAATAAACCCAATAGGGCTGTTCTGCCCCCAATAAGGGGTAATTATATCTTAGTTGGGATCAAGTACAGGTACTGTTTTATTATTACAGAGAAAAGGGAATCATTTAACCATGAAATAAACCCAATAGGACTGTTCTGCCCCCAATAAGGGGTAATTATATCTTAGTTGGGATCAAGTACAGGTACTGTTTTATTATTACAGAGAAAAGGGAATCATTTAACCATTAATTAAACCCAATAGGACTGTTTTTCCTCCAATAAGGGGTAAATATATCTTAGTTGGGATCAAGTACAGGTACTGTTTTATTATTACAGAGAAAAGGGAATCATTTAACCATGAAATAAACCCAATAGGACTGTTCTGCCCCCAATAAGGGGTAATTATATCTTAGTTGGGATCAAGTACAGGTACTGTTTTATTATTACAGAAAAGAAGAAATCAATTTAAAAATGTTATTTACTTGATTAAAATGAAGTCTATTTGAGATGGCCTTCCCATAATTCGGAGCTTTCTGGAGAATGGGTTTCCAGATAACAGATCCCATACCTGTATTACACTTGGCATACCCATTGCTGCTGCCCCTATTAATTTTAAGACTAGTACTCTGGGTCATTTATCAACCCTGGGAAAATTTGTTCATGGGCAGTAGCATATGGCAACCAATCAAAATGTTGTATTCAATGATCTACCTGTAGCTGAAAAAAAAAGCAAATCACTGATTGGTTGCTATGGGTTACTGCTCACAGGCAAACTTGCCCAGTACTACTTTTTTTTCAGGGGAATTTGGATTCTGTTAGTGTTCAGTGCTGCTGCACTCTAATACCCCAAAGAACGGAACCAAAGCAGTCGAACACTTTCAGTTTTGATTAGTGATGAGCAAATTTGGGTGGATTTGCAGCGAATTTCCTAATTTCGACACTGACGAATTGTTTTGCGAAACTTCTGCTAAATGTTGCCAGGAAAATTCCCGGTCGTGGCAAAAAAAGGTGTGGTCGCTACAAAATAGGTGCGGCCACCAAAAAAAGGCGTGGCCGCATAAAAAAAGGCGCTATTGCATCAAAAAAGACGCGTGGCACCCGCGTTTCGTGAATTTTTTGCTGTTCCACAAATTTTCAATAGTTTCCTAAATTTTTTGCCCAAGCAAAAAGGGACAGATTCACTCATCACTAGGAGCTCGGTTCTCCTCCTGCCTCGGGTAATAAAGGTTGGGGGTCACTGTAATTCTCTGCTGGGATAAAAGCAGAAAAAAATCCAGAAGTGAATGATATATTATGGGATAACGGACACTCTAGTTAAAGAAACAATTGACATTCAGTAGCGCGAGAGTCACGGCTCAGAATCTGGCTGAGCCCAAAGTCTCTTCTACACAAGCTGCCTGCAAATAACATCAGCAGATTCCTTAAGATAATTAAAAAGAACAGACCTTGGACAGCTGACTAACGAGGGCAATTCATATTATTACAATTAGTGGAAAGATGGGTTGTAAATTAAAAAGGAAATGTAAATATTTGGTTGGGTGGAAGCAAAACGTTCTATCCCCACCCACTGTTTTTGCCCAATCAGGTGTAGGTACTATTAACTATTAATATTCCATGGCTGAAGATTTACACTGGGAAAGTGTAGGGCAGTTATGGGGGGGCTGATCTGCTAGGGGGGCGTACAAGCCAGTGGAAGAGGTGCCTGGTATGAAGACCAGTTAGGGTGGAATTTGAGGGTGAATATATATCTAAGGTCTTGGATATCAGTGGAACTACAGGAAAGTGGCAATAATGACCATGCTTTTATATATCTTTACTCTGTTTGTGAGCAACGTGGGGGGCAAAGAGTGAAAAAAGACCCCCCCCCCCATATAACACATCAAATGGTAACGCCCAGCCCACTATACACTTGTATAGGATTTCATAGTTACAGTGTTAGACTGGCAAACTGAGATCCCAGGAAAACTCCCAGTAGGCCTTTCTGCTCGTAGCCATTTTGGCTCATTTCATGGTCATTTCCTGTTTCTGTCTGAAAACAAAAAGGCTAAATAGATAGGAGGATCAATTGGGTAAATTTCAAAATACAGAGGTTGAGTCCTTACTCAAGTGGAGTACACATAGTTCGAAGAGTGGCCCTATGGTCTAAGGTTTTGGTGGTTTTCCAGTCTGGCTCAGTATATTTATCAAATAGGGGGAAATACAGCTAATAAGATGTACATTGCACTATGGGACAAAATGCCCTGTATTTACCCCCTGCCTAGGGAGGGTTATACATATAGCGCTCTCCTGCTCCTCATAGCTCGGCAATCTGCACCAAGTGACGGATTCTTTATCTGCTGCAAGTTGCGCAGTGCGTCATGTACCGCATAATGGTAAAGGCTCAAGTGGTCCATAATTGGGCCCATTTGTCTGTCTGCCTTTAGTGAATAAGCCCTTTTGCTCAGTAAATGCTTTTATGAATGCTTAGACATCCTGGCAGGCAGGAAAGTATTAATATTTAGACATTTAGGGGGTTATGTAATAAAAAAAAGCACTAACTTTGCTCAGGAGCAGAAACCCATAGCGACCAATTAGCAGGCAGCATTTACAGGTCACCTGTTTAAAAGCAAACATGTTATTGGTTGCTATGGGTTACTGCTCCTGGTCAAACTTAGTGCCTTTTATTACATATGGGGTTAGGCATAATAGGGGTCATTTAGGAAGACTAGGGGGGGGGAAAAAGTTAGAGCGCCAGGGTAGGGGGCAAGAGCACTCTGCGCCAGAGCTCATAAATTACCCTTTATATATATATATATATACAGTATATATATATATGTGTGTATGTATGTATGTATGTATGTATGTATGTATAACTTTATTTATAAAGTGCTACTTATGTACCCAGCGCTGTACAGTAGAATAGAATAATACAAACAGGGGGTTATTAAGATAATAATAGATAAATACAAAGTATAACAATAAATACAAATAAATAAATACAAGATACAGTTGCAATAAGTCCCTGCCCCGTAGAGCTTACAATCTATATATATATACAGTATATTGATTAGTATTTACTTTTGTGTTTCTGGAACTGATACCTTGTTGCAAAGCTGTGCGCTTTGAAAGAAAACAACATTAAATGGAAATAAAAGAGACGGTATAAATGCCCTCAAAGATGATAAGTGATTCCAATTAAGCTGGAAATAGGAAGATGTCAAATAAATATCAGTCTCAAGGACCTCTCTAAATTCAAGAGACCTGTGAGATCTATACTCCTTCACTCTCCCTGGCACCGGTTCAGAATCTTTGCTTGTGTGACAAATATAAAGAAGGAAAAACTCACAGAGCCAAGGACTTATTCATGAACACAAACCCGAGCAGGTATTTACACTATTCACAGGTTTTCCATTAGTGCCCATATCTGAATATCTACTGGCCAAATAGCCCCGTGCCCTGCCGCTCCAGTTTCTAAGGGCGACACCTTCCTGACTTCTTGTACAGGAGGGATGATGAGGAAGGTTGTGGGCAGCCAGAATGAGAACAAAGGTTAGTTAGGGAAGACTGAAACTGCCAGCAGTCGATAATATAATCTCAGAACACAGTCACATCAAGTCATTACTACTAGTTATGAATTCATAACAACCAATCGGCATATAGATTTGATCAATTAAGGGCATTTACCATGAAGTAGTCATTTGTCTCATTTATTGTTATGAGTTACTGTACTGGAGTAAAGCAGTCTTGTACCATTAGAAGATTCATAGCAAATCTCTGGGTCCTGGTGGAAAACTGTGGCTATGTTGGCTAGTAAGGATTAGGGTGTCTCTTTTGGCTGCTGTCTAATGGGACACCATGGACTGGGTCGTCCTGGGAATGTGACGACTGTGTATCTATTCCTTATGGATTGGATCCCCCCTGCTCCCATTTGAGCATAAAGCCATGAGCGAATTTGTCCAAAAAAAAATGAAACTGCGGAAAAATTCACTAAATGGTGAAAATTTGCAAAATGTGGGTACCACGTGACCTTTTTGACGTGCCTGCGCCTTTATTTGAAGCCACCGCACCTTTTTATTGATGCAACTCCAACTTTTCATGGCGGAAGTTTAGCGAAACACTTTGCCAATGACGAAATGGGGAATTTCGCTGGGAATCCATGCCTGCCGAACCAATTTGCTCATCACTAGTCATGTGGTTTAGTGATGAGCGTTTTTTTTTTCGCCAGGCATGGATTCGCAACAAATTTCCGCATTTCACCATTGGCAAACTATTTCGCGAAACGTCCGCAACAATTAGCCGTGGAAAAATTTGTGGGCGCGTCAAAAAAAAGTTATGGTTGCGTCACAATGGGCGCGGTTCTGTCAAATTGGGCGCGGTTCTGTCAAATTGGGCGCAGTCACGTCAAAATGGTCGCGGTTCTGTCAAATTGGGGTGCGATCACGTCAAAATGGTCGCGGATCTGTCAAATTGGGGCGTGGTCACGGCAAAACGGTCGCGGTTCTGTCAAATTGGGCGCAGTGATGTCAAACTGGTCGCGGTTCTGTCAAATTGGGCGCAGTCATGTCAAAATGGTCGCGGTTCTGTCAAATTGGGGCGCGGTCACATCAAAATTGGCGCAGTTCTGTCAAATTGGGCGCAGTCACGTCAAAATGGTTGCGGTTCTGTCAAATTGGGGCGCGGTCACGTCAAAATGGTCGCGGTTCTGTCAAATTGGGGCGCGGTCACGTCAAAATGGTCGTGGTTCTGTCAAATTGGGGCATGGACACGTCTAAATGGTTGCGGTTCTGTCAAATTGGGCGCAGTCACGTCAAAATGGTTGCGGTTCTGTCAAATTGGGGCATGAACACGTCAAAATGGTTGTGGTTCTGTCAAATTGGGCGCAGTCATGTCAAAATGGGCATGGTTGCGTCAAAGTGGCCACACCCGTAGCAAAAAAAGACACGGGCAACAAAAAAAAAAGATGTGGGCGACAAAAAAGTCGCTTGTTTTTCGTGCAACACAACATAATGGCCTTTTTCAACAAAGGGGGAATCCAGGAATAATGTGCCTTATTCTCTTTCAAAATATTAATGCATTAATTGCAAAGGACGTCAACTTTTTCCCGGGATTGTAAATAATCTTCTTCAAATCCATTTCTTTAAAGGCCAAGTCAACCCAAAATATAATTTTTTGCCTAATAAAAGAAAAACATAATTCTAAACAACTTTGCAATAAACATTCTTTACAAATGTGCAATGGTTTTTGACTTATTTGTATATATACAGTAACTGCTATTAGAAGTAGTGCGGCGCAGCCTGACAGACCTGACTCGCTGGAGGAGACTGAGCTTTGCAACATTGTTTCAAAAGTAACACCCAGCGGTTCAGCAAATGCTGCTATCAACAGCAATTACATTTACGCTTTTAAAGCACTAGAAAGTTTCAATATATTCACAATGGAATGTTGATTGGAATTATATTTTCTTTTATTAGGTGTAAAATTGGGGTTATGAAATCCTTGCACCCAGCAAAGCTTCTGTATTCTCACTAAGCCTTTAGCCCACATACATCCCAAGGACTGGATATGACTCCCTGTAAGACCCTCAAGGCTAACACTTTATATTTTACTTTTTTTTGCTTTAGTCCCCACCAAGGCCGGGCTGATAGACCAGAGGAGCCTCGGATCCAGACGTCGCCTTCGCTGAGTACCCAACGCTTCTCGCACTGTATTCACACTTTCCATTAAATGCTTCCAACCTGCAGAATCCGCTGCATTGTGACGCACCTAACGACAAGGTTAATGCACATTCAAGGGATAATGGATATTTGTTGTGTTATTTTCTTCAACTTTCTGGCTTGTTTGACCTTCAGCCACAGTTAATGTTATATATCAATAGATCTCTTGCTGCCAATAATTCAGGCTGAGTTATACAGGGAACTCTGAGTATCACTCATGCATTATAAGGGATAATGTACCCCCTACTGTAAATGATAAGGATATTAGCAGTCACTGAGGGGTTCTGTGCCCATATAAAGGCACAAGGCTGCAGGCTGAGTTATACAGGGAACTCTGAGTATCACTCATGTATTATAAGGGATAATGTACCCCCTACTGTAAATGATAAGGATATTAGCAGTCACTGAGGGGTTCTGTGCCCCCCATATAAAGGCACAAGGCTGCAGGCTGAGTTATACAGGGAACTCTGAGTATCACTCATGTATTATAAGGGATACTGTACCCCCTACTGTAAATGATAAGGATATTAGCAGTCACTGAGGGGTTCTGTGCCCATATAAAGGCACAAGGCTGCAGGCTGAGTTATACAGGGAACTCTGAGTATCACTCATGTATTATAAGGGATAATGTACCCCCTACTGTAAATGATAAGGATATTAGCAGTCACTGAGGGGTTCTGTGCCCCCCATATAAAGGCACAAGGCTGCAGGCTGAGTTATACAGGGAACTCTGAGTATCACTCATGTATTATAAGGGATAATGTACCCCCTACTGTAAATGATAAGGATATTAGCAGTCACTGAGGGGTTCTGTGCCCCCCATATAAAGGCACAAGGCTGCAGGCTGAGTTATACAGGGAACTCTGAGTATCACTCATGTATTATAAGGGATAATGTACCCCCTACTGTAAATGATAAGGATATTAGCAGTCACTGAGGGGTTCTGTGCCCATATAAAGGCACAAGGCTGCAGGCTGAGTTATACAGGGAACTCTGAGTATCACTCATGTATTATAAGGGATAATGTACCCCCTACTGTAAATGATAAGGATATTAGCAGTCACTGAGGGGTTCTGTGCCCATATAAAGGCACAAGGCTGCAGGCTGAGTTATACAGGGAACTTGTCTCCAACTATAAATCACACACTATATGTAGACAAGGTGACACAGAAGGACACTGACAGTTTATAATGTTTCACAGTAAGGTTGCCAGGCTAACAAAGAAAACTGGAGCAATAGTCCATAAATCAATAAATATAATTAGCTGATGTGAGAAGTAGCTGCTTTTAATACCAAATCACAGGAAGGTGCAGTAATAAAATAACTGTTATACATTGTGATGATAACAATATTTTATATTATGTGTATCCTATACAAACACATATCATTACTGTAGCGCAAATGTCCTTATAGGATTCTGCATTACATTTCCAGCTAATGTGCAGTTTCACTAAACTCAGCAGCTTGGGAGCCGCAGAACCTGAGAAACTGTAGGTTTTATACATTAAACATGGAGGTTGGTTCATTTGTAATCAGCGCGGAATCCCCCCTAATATCCCCACTAATATCCCCCCTAATATCCCCCCTAATATCCCCACTAATATCCCCCCTAATATCCCCCCTAATATCCCCACTAATATCCCCACTAATATCCCCACTAATATCCCCCCTAATATCCCCACTAATATCCCCCCTAATATCCCCCCTAATATCCCCACTAATATCCCCCCTAATATCCCCCCTAATATTCCCACTAATATCCCCCCTAATATCCCCCCTAATATCCCCACTAATATCCCCCCTAATATCCCCACTAATATCCCCCCTAATATCCCCCCTAATATCCCCACTAATATCCCCCCTAATATCCCCACTAATATGCCCCCTAATATCCCCCCTAATATCCCCACTAATATCCCCCCTAATATCCCCACTAATATCCCCCCTAATATCCCCCCTAATATCCCCCCTAATATCCCCACTAATATCCCCACTAATATCCCCCCTAATATCCCCCCTAATATCCCCCCTAACATCCCTCCCTTCCAAGTTTTGTTCTTTGGTTTCTCCTTTTGATTCGTTGCTAAATAAAAAGGGGTTTCAACGTTTTGCTCTCCAGGCGATGTTACACAACAGGGGCGCAGATACAGCTACGGAAGCCCGGAAGGGGGCCCAGCCTGAAGGCCAGTTAGGGGGGAATTTGGGGTGAGTGCTTATTTGTGCCCTGGGTACCCCTGGAACTATAGCAGGGTGACTGTTACCCCAATGTTTCTATATATCTGTAACCTTGTTATGGGCTAAGGGGGCCCAGCCTGAAGGCCAGTTAGGGGGGGATTTGGGGTGAGCGCTTATTTGTGCCCTGGGTACCCCTGGAACTATAGCAGGGTGACTGTTACCCCAATGTTTCTTTATATCTGTAACCTTGTTATGGGCTAAGGGGGCCCAGCCTGAAGGCCAGTTAGGGGGAGATTTGGGGTGAGCGCTTATTTGTGCCCTGGGTACCCCTGGAACTATAGCAGGGTGACTGTTACCCCAATGTTTCTATATATCTGTAACCTTGTTATGGGCTAAGGGGGCCCAGCCTGAAGGCCAGTTAGGGGGGGATTTGGGGTGAGCGCTTATTTGTGCCCTGGGTACCCCTGGAACTATAGCAGGGTGACTGTTACCCCAATGTTTCTTTATATCTGTAACCTTGTTATGGGCTAAGGGGGCCCAGCCTGAAGGCCAGTTAGGGGGGGATTTGGGGTGAGCGCTTATTTGTGCCCTGGGTACCCCTGGAACTATAGCAGGGTGACTGTTACCCCAATGTTTCTTTATATCTGTAACCTTGTTATGGGCTTAGGGGGCCCAGCCTGAAGGCCAGTTAGGGGGGGATTTGGGGTGAGTGCTTATTTGTGCCCTGGGTACCCCTGGAACTATAGCAGGGTGACTGTTACCCCAATGTTTCTATATATCTGTAACCTTGTTATGGGCTAAGGGGGCCCAGCCTGAAGGCCAGTTAGGGGGGATTTGGGGTGAGCGCTTATTTGTGCCCTGGGTACCCCTGGAACTATAGCAGGGTGACTGTTACCCCAATGTTTCTTTATATCTGTAACCTTGTTATGGGCTAAGGGGGCCCAGCCTGAAGGCCAGTTAGGGGGAGATTTGGGGTGAGCGCTTATTTGTGCCCTGGGTACCCCTGGAACTATAGCAGGGTGACTGTTACCCCAATGTTTCTATATATCTGTAACCTTGTTATGGGCTAAGGGGGCCCAGCCTGAAGGCCAGTTAGGGGGGGATTTGGGGTGAGCGCTTATTTGTGCCCTGGGTACCCCTGGAACTATAGCAGGGTGACTGTTACCCCAATGTTTCTTTATATCTGTAACCTTGTTATGGGCTAAGGGGGCCCAGCCTGAAGGCCAGTTAGGGGGGGATTTGGGGTGAGCGCTTATTTGTGCCCTGGGTACCCCTGGAACTATAGCAGGGTGACTGTTACCCCCAATGTTTCTTTATATCTGTAACCTTGTTATGGGCTAAGGGGGCCCAGCCTGAAGGCCAGTTAGGGGGGGATTTGGGGTGAGTGCTTATTTGTGCCCTGGGTACCCCTGGAACTATAGCAGGGTGACTGTTACCCCAATGTCTCTTTATATCTGTAACCTTGTTATGGGCTAAGGGGGCCCAGCCTGAAGGCCAGTTAGGGGGGGATTTGGGGTGAGCGCTTATTTGTGCCCTGGGTACCCCTGGAACTATAGTAGGGTGACTGTTACCCCAATGTTTATATATCTGTAACCTTGTTATGGGCTAAGGGGGCCCAGCCTGAAGGCCAGTTAGGGGGGGATTTGGGGTGAGCGCTTATTTGTGCCCTGGGTACCCCTGGAACTATAGCAGGGTGACTGTTACCCCAGTGTTTCTATATATCTGTAACCTTGTTATGGGCTAAGGGGGCCCAGCCTGAAGGCCAGTTAGGGGGGGATTTGGGGTGAGCGCTTATTTGTGCCCTGGGTACCCCTGGAACTATAGCAGGGTGACTGTTACCCCAATGTCTCTTTATATCTGTAACCTTGTTATGGCTAAGGGGGCCCAGCCTGAAGGCCAGTTAGGGGGGGATTTGGGTGAGCGCTTATTTGTGCCCTGGGTACCCCTGGAACTATAGCAGGGTGACTGTTACCCCAGTGTTTCTATATATCTGTAACCTTGTTATGGGCTAAGGGGGCCCAGCCTGAAGGCCAGTTAGGGGGGGATTTGGGGTGAGCGCTTATTTGTGCCCTGGGTACCCCTGGAACTATAGCAGGGTGACTGTTACCCCAATGTCTCTTTATATCTGTAACCTTGTTATGGGCTAAGGGGGCCCAGCCTGAAGGCCAGTTAGGGGGGGATTTGGGGTGAGCGCTTATTTGTGCCCTGGGTACCCCTGGAACTATAGCAGGGTGACTGTTACCCCAGTGTTTCTATATATCTGTAACCTTGTTATGGGCTAAGGGGGCCCAGCCTGAAGGCCAGTTAGGGGGGGGGATTTGGGGTGAGCGCTTATTTGTGCCCTGGGTACCCCTGGAACTATAGCATGGTGACTGATACCCCAATGTTTCTATATATCTGTAACCTTGTTATGGGCTAAGGGGGCCCAGCCTGAAGGCCAGTTAGGGGGGGATTTGGGGTGAGTGCTTATTTGGGCCTTTAGTAGCCTGATGGTAGATCTGCAGCCAATATTATGGATTACTGTGCTTGTTGGCTTGTTCTGTGGATCTAGGCTTTGTGCCAGACGCTGTTCTTCTCTTCTGAACAGAAGATCTAAGGGAACCAAATCACTGCTTTATACATTCCCCAGGGCCCTCCAACTTCTATATATGACATCATAGTAATATAATCTTGTTTTTGCCGTATGCGTTATATCGGATCATTAGCCCAGCCACGTAGGAAACCCTAAATAGCTTTACATTACACTGACTCACCGCGTTCTATAGGTATTTAAATACAAAATCACCTGGTGCCTTTTTTTAATTTAGAAAATGAGCTTTGGGTAATGGCAATGTTGCCCCAGGGAAATTCCTACTATAACTACTGCAGATCGACGGATCAGTCGCCAACGGCCTGGAAACAACTGCAGGTTTAGAAAGTGCCAAATCCAAAATGTTTTTTAAAATCTGCATTTCTGGGTTAAAGGAGACATATTGGATAAATAGGAAAAACCCTAACCCTGTAGGCAGTTATGAATAATATACGGCGCTGGTTTCCCTTTGGGCTAAACATTAACCCTATCTGTAACAATGGCCCCTTTATTGGAGCTCCCTATAGATCCTCTCAGGTCCCTGTCTGTTTTTCAAATGCAGGGTGGGCGTGTCCTAACATTCCCTGCCAGAAGCACAGTAGGAGGGGGATAGCCAATCACAGCCCTGCAGTCACACAAGCACAGACAGACTTCAGTTCCCTATCAGGTCAGCCTAGCTGCTGATTGGTTCCTATCCTACAGTGCAGTGTGCTGAGTGCCGCCGCCCCCCTGCACAGCCTGGGATAGGAGGCAGCAGGAAGTGGAATAGGTGGGCGGGACTAGTGGCGTTTTGGGGGAATTTCTCAATAAATCAGTCCGAAACACAACTTTTTTAAGGACAATCCTTCTATATCTAGAGAAGTATAATTCACTGGTACATTCTTAATTTTTATATGATATGTCTCCTTTGAAGGCAGTGACATTATACGGAACATGAGAAAACTGCAGCCAAAGACTTCCAGAGCATTGGAGAGAAGGAAAGAGAAGAATAAATGGAAAAAGCTCTTTTTAAAGGGGAAGTATTGTGTGAAAATTAATATTGTGCCGATAAATTGTACTCATCTAAATGCAGAAGGAATATTCTGAGAAACGTACTGTTTTGGGCTAATTTATTGAACATTTCTCCAAAAACCCCTCTAGTCCCACCCATTTGTCCCACTTCCTGCTGCCTCCTTTCCCAGGCTGAGCAGGGGGGGCGGCAGCACTCAGCACACTGCACTGTAGGATAGGAACCAATCAGCAGCTAGGCTGACCTGATAGGGAACTGAAGCCTGTCTTTGCATATGTAACTTCAAGGCTGTGATTGGCTACTTCTTTCCTACTGTGCTTCTGGCAGGAACCGTTAGGACACGCCCACCCCTCATTTGAAACACAGACAGGGACCTGAGAGGATCCAATAAAGGGGCCATAATTTCCTTTTTGGAACCATATGCCTGATATCTGAAATGCAGCTGAAGCCAAACTTTATCAGTTGCACAGACTGTAACCATCAAATTGCCCATAATAAAAAATGGTGTTAGCAGGAGAAGGGCTTATTTGGCCGGACATAAATGACGAATGTGTATTAATTTCCTGGCTCTATCTCTGGCTGCCAGTATTCCCAGCAAGCAGGGTGTTTGCTTTGTCATATGAAGGGGAAGCCTCTGGAAGGACAGATGTTTGTTTTTAATCATATTTTATTAAAATACAGATTAAGGATCACAGGGACTTGGGACCTCGGGCGCCAACATACAGATACAGGGAATGCTGGGTAATAGATAAGCATCCTATCAGAGTCTGTGTGAGCCCTAGCAATCTGAATCCCATTTGGACACTGAGCTGAAGGTCCCAGTAGCAGGGAGATATTATAATACTAACCCAGGCTATAGCACTGCAATCATCATTGATTGGCTAAGAATGGGTTAATGGACCACTTCAAACATTTACTCAAGTCCCCTGCATACGCCTGTATGTGTGTGTATATATGCACATCTTCTCCCTATATTCTGTTCACTTAAATAACAAAATAGGGGCAGCAAAGAAGAAAATAAATATAAACAATAAATGTAATCAATACAGCTGAATAGATTTCCCAAACACAACCCAGAAACCCCTAATATCCCTATCACTGTAATCTGTTCCTTCAAAAAGTATCAATTAATCCCATTTTTATATGCTGAAATCCAGCTGCAAAACAGTTCTACTCTTTCTGCATCATTTGAAATCCTGGCAGGGGAGGAGGGACTAAAACACTGATGTTACAAATTGTAGCAACTTCTCCACAGCTTACAGACAGCATGCAGGAACTACATAACCCACAATGCATTGCACTGGGATGTTCCTTTCCTTATTGACATCATGTGTGCAGCAGGGAATTGTGGGATTGGGAGGAGGCAGGCTGAAGGCAGGCTGGGGACAGGCGACTACTGTACTGGGCTACAAAACCCTGGACAAAGCCATATCCCAGAATGCTCTATTACCAAAATAATCAAATATTTTTGAAATTGTAGGAAAACCCTGCTGTGAATAAAACACTGGCATTTACCTGCTTTAAGTTACCTTACAGAGGTATTGGCACTGAAGTATTATTATTATTATTAATAACATTTATTTATAAAGAATTGTAGGGCAGTAGATCAACAAGCTTAGTGAGCATGCCATCAGTAATGGCAACTCATAATGGCAAAGTATGGGCAGGTTTGGGTGAAAAGATTATCAGTAGTGATGGGTGAAAAAATTCGCCAGGCATGGATTCGCGGTGAATTTCTGAGTTTCGCCAATGGCGTTTTTTTTAGCAAAAGGGGCGTCAAAATTCACTGTGTGTCAAAAAATTGTCGCGCATCAAAAGAATTGTCTCGCACCAAAAGAATTGTTGCGCGTCAAGCGTATTGTTGCCTGCGATAAGTTTTTTTTGACATGTGACATTTTCCACGTTTTGCGGATTTTTTTGCCGTTTTGCGAATCTTTTAAAAGATTCACTCATTTTTCGGCGAAAAAAAACAGGACAGATTCGCTCATTTTTAGTGATAAGCGAATATGTTCCGTTTCACTTCACCTTGAAGTTCGCAAAACAACAAGAAAATTCGCGAAATGGCGAAAAATCAGCGAACCGCATTCATTGTGCAACTTTTTTGTCGCCTGCGTCTTTTTTTGTCGCCTGCGCCCATTTTTTTACGCAACTGCGCACAATTGGCTGAATTTTTCCGCTGCAAATTTTCACAAAAGTTTCGCAAAACAATCGCCAAACGTGAAATGCGGAAATTCGCTGCGAAACCATGCCTGGCGGAAAAATGTGCTCATCGCTAGTCATTTTTTGTTCTGTTTGAGATCCAGAACTCCAGTCTGGTCTGTTTTTGACCGTGTTTGAATCTATAGGTACTAAGATTGCCCTGTACATTTTTAACTCTTGATTTTTCCACTCTTTTCTTGTTTTTTTTAATTATGGATTGTTTTTAATAAAGTTTGATTTTATTTTTAACATTGGTGTGCCATTCATTTTGTGTCTTCCTTTTTCACCTGTTTGAGATCCAGTGATCCAATGCGGATATCGTTTGCGTACAGGGATTCCCAGAAGTCCAAAATGGATTGTATTTGGCTAAACACACATTTTATTGACAATCAGCAACATGTTTAATGAATTGACACATTTATCAAAGCAAATCAAAGTGTCGATATATCAGAATGTATCTGATTGCACGAAGCAGTCAACAGGATTCTGTTCTGATTCATTAATCCCCAATGCAAATGAACGGGGGGGGGGGGGGGGGGGATTAATGGTGCAGTTAAACCGTTTCCCATTGTGGAACAAGTCATTTCAGTGCAGAAGCCAGTAAATCTGAGCTGAACTGTGTAAAGGTCCCCATACACGGTAAGATCCGCTCGCTTGGAGACGTCGCCAAGTGAGCGGATCTTCCCCCAATATCCTCAAATACGGGTGGGCAATATCGGGGAGCTTGAAGTCGGCCAGGCCCCTCGGTTCTGCCCCTACATGGGCAGATAAGCTGCCGAGTTGGTCCAATATGGGACCGATATCAGCAGCTTCTATCGGCCCGTGTATGGGGTAGTGATGAGCGAATCTGTTCCGTTTCGCTTCGCCGAAAAATTCGCAAATCTTTCAAAAGATCCGCGAAACAGCGAAAAATCCGCGAAACGTGGAAAATGTCGTGCGACAAAAAAAATTTGTCGCCCGTGGCTATTATTTTGTCACGCGGCTATTGTGTTGTCGCCCCCGCGGCTATTATTTTGTCACGCGCTATTGTTTCGTTGCCCGCAGCTATTATTTTGCCACGCAGCTATTGTTTCGTCACCCGCAGCTATTATTTTGTCTAGCGGCTATTGTTTCATCGCCCGCAGCTATTATTTTGTCTAGCGGCTATTGTTTCATCGCCCGCAGCTATTATTTTGCCGCGCAGCTATTGTTTCGTCACCCGCGGCTATTATTTTGTCTAGCGGCTATTGTTTCATCGCCCGCAGCTATTATTTTGTCTAGCGGCTATTGTTTCGTCGCCCCGCGGCTATTATTTTGTCGCGCAGCTATTGTTTCGTCGCCCGCGGCTATTATTTTGTCTCGCGGCTACTGTTTCGTCGCCCGCGGCTATTATTTTGTCGCACGGCTATTGTTTTGTCGCCCGCGGCTATTATTTTGTCGCCCGCGACTATTCTTTTTTGACGCCGGGGACAATTTTTGGACGTGCGGCGAATTTTTCCGCGGCAAAATTTTTCATCCGTTCCGCGAAACAATCCGCCAATGGCGAAACATGGAAATTCGCTGCTAATCCATGCCTGGCGAAACTTTTCGCCCATCACTAGTATGGGGACCTTAAATGTTTGGCAAACAGCAAGGACAAATGGATGGAGCACACGTTGTGCCCTTTAATCATATCAGAAGGCTTTACCAGTCTATGAACTGGCTGAACATTTTCATCAACATTCAATTGATTGAAAAGCTTGTTAATACTGGAATAAAAACGTAATAAAATGAGGTGCCAAAAAAGGTTTTCAACCTCCCGGGGGAAATATGGTATTTGGCCAAGTCCTAGGCGGAGAGAAAAAAAAGTTCAGCAAAATTTCCATCAAAAAATTGGATCTCAGAGCTCTTTGTAAATGTAAAGATCTAGAACTGGCCGGAACGTGCCAGAAATGTGTTGGCAAGGAAGCGTTTTTGCCGGAGTATGGGTGAGACGGATTTTATAGGATAATTAATGGGGATTTTTATTTGGAGTTCTGCCTCATGAAGCCAATGCCGTTTTACCATCAAAAGGAATGGCATATCTTGTGCAACTTGTGAGTAGGTAAATATGGAAGTCCTTTCCCTTTGGATAGACAGTTAATCCCAAGCAGCAGGTACCAGAAACTAAGCAGAACTCTCTCTCTAGTCTGGAACTCAATGCAAAGCAGAGCACAAGTGGCTGGTTACTTACTCCAGATCTGGTCTCCGGCTGGCAATAAAGCACGGGCTCCCTTTATAACCTTCTGGCTGCTGTGTAGCCCCGGGGGCAGCCATTCCTGCACTGGTACAGCTGGGGTGTTTGCTACAGAAACCCTACTATAGTTTATATAAATACCCCGCTGTGTAGCCCCGGGGGCAGCCATTCCTGCACTGGTACAGCTGGGGTGTTTGCTACAGAAACCCTACTATAGTTTATATAAATACCCCGCTGTGTAGCCCCGGGGCAGCCATTCCTGCACTGGTACAGCTGGGGTGTTTGCTACAGAAACCCTACTATAGTTTATATAAATACCCCGCTGTGTAGCCCCGGGGGCAGCCATTCCTGCACTGGTACAGCTGGGGTGTTTGCTACAGAAACCCTACTATAGTTTATATAAATACCCGCTGTGTAGCCCCGGGGGCAGCCATTCCTGCACTGGTACAGCTGGGGTGTTTGCTACAGAAACCCTACTATAGTTTATATAAATACCCCGCTGTGTAGCCCCGGGGGCAGCCATTCCTGCACTGGTACAGCTGGGGTGTTTGCTACAGAAACCCTCCTATAGTTTATATAAATACCCCGCTGTGTAGCCCCGGGGGCAGCCGTTCCTGCACCGGTACAGCTGGGGTGTTTGCTACAGAAACCCTACTATAGTTTATATAAATACCCCTCTGTGTAGCCCCGGGGGCAGCCATTCCTGCACTGGTACAGCTGGGGTGTTTGCTACAGAAACCCTACTATAGTTTATATAAATACCCCTCTGTGTAGCCCCGGGGGCAGCCATTCCTGCACTGGTACAGCTGGGGTGTTTGCTACAGAAACCCTACTATAGTTTATATAAATACCCCGCTGTGTAGCCCCGGGGGCAGCCATTCCTGCACTGGTACAGCTGGGGTGTTTGCTACAGAAACCCTACTATAGTTTATATAAATACCCCGCTGTGTAGCCCCGGGGGCAGCCATTCCTGCACTGGTACAGCTGGGGTGTTTGCTACAGAAACCCTACTATAGTTTATATAAATACCCCTCTGTGTAGCCCCGGGGGCAGCCATTCCTGCACTGGTACAGCTGGGGTGTTTGCTACAGAAACCCTACTATAGTTTATATAAATACCCCGGGGCTACACAGCGGGGTATTTATATAAACTATAGTAGGGTTTCTGTAGCAAACACCCCAGCTGTACCGGTGCAGGAATGGCTGCCCCCGGGGCTACACAGTGGGGTATTTATATAAACTATAGGAGGGTTTCTGTAGCAAACACCCCAGTTGTACCAGTGCAGGGCAACAGTACATTATACTGTAATTACTTTTATACACTTTCATTTTTTTGTGTTACTGTTCCTTTACATAGGCTCCTAAGGCGACCTCCCCTACAGGCCAACCCTAATGTTTGGGCCATCTAGTGGCCAAAGAGAATATAGCCTTAATTATTTACATTTACAATATAAATCCTTATTTTTTCCTCCTTACAAGCCCTCTGAAAAGAGCAATTTTGCTGTAATATGAGCAATATTGGCTGTAGAAAACTGGCTTTGAGCAGTTTGCCAAGTTTATCGTCTGAAGTAGATAAATTATGAGCGATTATGTTCAGCAAGGCTCGGAGCATTACAAAACATAAAGTACTAGGGCATTAATGCTCTGTCACCGGGGGGCTGAGGGGGAAGATTGAGACCGTCGCACAGGAAGCTGATCTCAGCTCTTAGTCCCAAAAACCGTCCCATAAATCAGAAGCTGCTGGGAAATCTATTGATTTACTCCGTTACTTTTATAATCAGTTGTCTTATAAATTGTAATAAATAACAGGGAGGAAAATGTCAGAAGAAATTGGACAAAGTTTTGAGGAAAGTATTAACTAGAAGTCCCCCCTAATAACTGATCTCAGGGGTTTTAGCCAGAGGGGGGTAAGTGACTGGGTACGTTGGTAGATTTATTGTAGATTTTTCAGAATTATTCTATGTGGAGTATGATGTAGAGAGTAATATTCTGAGACAATTTGCAATTGGTCTTCATTATTTATTAATTGTAGTTTTTTAGTTCTTTGATTTTCAGTTCAGCAGCTCTCCAGTTGGGAGTTTCAGCAGCTATTTGGTTGCTAGGGTCCAAGATACCTTAGCAACCAGGGAGTGGTTTGGATGAGAGACTGGTATATGAATAGGAGAGGGGCTGAATGCTAAAGAAAGGTATAAAAGGTAAGAATAACAATAAAACTGGAGCCTCACAGCGCAATAGATTTTGGCTGCCGGGGTCAGTGACCCCCAATTCAAAACTGCAAAGAGTTGGAAGAAGAAGGCAAATAATTAAAAAACTATAACAAATAAATAGTGAAGACCAATTGAAAACTACAGGGTTTCTTTGCTGTGTATGGGGCCAAATGTATATTAATGGACCAATTGCCAGTTTGCAGCTCAGTGTAAGTCCTGTATATAAGCCTGTGAGAGACCTGGGTCAGAGCAAGAGAGGGGGGTTCTGTGGGTTTGTATTGCAGTCTCTGTGGGTTCCCATGTGCTTGTGCCAACGTGTGAAGGTGTAAATGGAGATGAATTCTGCTTTCCCCTCGGGACACTTATACTATCATGTCATCGCTCGCTTTGTCTGATATCTCTGATTACTGCCCCCTGCGCAACATCAGGGACTGCTTCCCAAATTTATATCATCCTTTACTTACATAGCACCAACATAACCGGCAGCGCTGTACAAAGATTATACATCATTCCCATCAGTCCCTGCCCCAGAGAGCTTACAATCTAAGGTCCCTATCCCATTCCCATCAGTCCCTGCCCCAGAGAGCTTACAATCTAAGGTCCCTATCACATTCCCATCAGTCCCTGCCCCAGTGAGCTTACAATCTAAGGTCCCTATCACATTCCCATCAGTCCCTGCCCCAGAGAGCTTACAATCTAAGGTCCCTATCACATTCCCATCAGCCCCTGCCCCAGAGAGCTTACAATCTAAGGTCCCTATCCCATTCCCATCAGTCCCTGCCCCAGTGAGCTTACAATCTAAGGTCCCTATCACATTCCCATCAGTCCCTGCCCCAGTGAGCTTACAATCTAAGGTCCCTATCACATTCCCATCAGTCCCTGCCCCAGTGAGCTTACAATCTAAGGTCCCTATCCCATTCCCATCAGTCCCTGCCCCAGTGGAGCTTACAATCTAAGGTCCCTATCCCATTCCCATCAGTCCCTGCCCCAGTGAGCTTACAATCTAAGGTCCCTATCCCATTCCCATCAGTCCCTGCCCCAGTGAGCTTACAATCTAAGGTCCCTATCACATTCCCATCAGTCCCTGCCCCAGTGAGCTTACAATCTAAGGTCCCTATCACATTCCCATCAGCCCCTGCCCCAGTGAGCTTACAATCTAAGGTCCCTATCACATTCCCATCAGTCCCTGCCCCAGTGAGCTTACAATCTAAGGTCCCTATCACATTCCCATCAGTCCCTGCCCCAGTGAGCTTACAATCTAAGGTCCCTATCACATTCCCATCAGTCCCTGCCCCAGTGAGCTTACAATCTAAGGTCCCTATCACATTCCCATCAGTCCCTGCCCCAGTGAGCTTACAATCTAAGGTCCCTATCCCATTCCCATCAATCCCTGCCCCAGTGAGCTTACAATCTAAGTCCCCTATCCCATTCCCATCAGCCCCTGCCCCAGTGAGCTTACAATCTAAGGTCCTTATCACTATCCCATCAGTCCCTTCCAAGTGGAGCTTACAAACTGCCCCCCATATACCTCCTGCACAGAGCACAAATGGCTTGTTGGAATTTTGACTATTTTCAAGCTCTTGGGAATAGGTCGGGTTTCTCAAATTACTGGTTAATTGTACATTATGCATTCTGACAGTGATGAATGACCCCGGCAAGAAATGTGCCAAGAGGATATTGCTACTGAAAATTAAAAATACATTTTTAAATAGCTTTAATGAATTATGGACAAGAGGGCCGTAGCACAAGGAAGGGCTGATTGTAGGTTTTATCACTTTTTTAATAACTTGCTGAAAAAACCCCTTTCAGGGAGGGATATTGTACATATTCTCCGCGTCGCCCCCATTATACTCCGGATATAACTCGGATAGGGTAGGGACCAAAGGCCGACTCTTTCATAATACCATATTACATTATTAGATATTTTTTACATCACAATAGAAAACTAGCATTTCCATTGATGCAGTTTATTACTGATAACCATAAGGGATGAGTATTTCAAGATGTTCTTGTACCAGATCCAAACTGAGTCCATTACAATCATTTCAGCCTGTAGAAGGGCCAAATTGGGAAGAAAGAGCAGAATTCTGAGGGGAGTGTGGGTAAGTCTCGGCCCAGGCATCTTCTGGATGAGCCAATGGGTTTATTTTTATATTGACTTCAGTGAAAGGCTGGATTAGAAGGTCACTTACCTATGGATTTTTCCAATAGAAATATTAAGAGGTAAATATATTTATTTTCCCTTTACTTTAAATTCCTAACATTTGTGAAACTAGCCCTGGAAACACAAATATTACCAGCTGGCCAAATGGCAACCGTGAGTGATTCCTTGGGCTCCCGTTGACTTGAAGAAGAAACATGCAGAAGACTAGCTTTGATATGACCACCATATGAGGATATGGGGCCATGAGGATAGGGTGGGGGGATATAAGGATATGGTGGGGGCCATGAGGATATGGTGGGGGGATATGAGGATATGGTGGGGGGATATGAGGATATGGTGGGGGGATATGAGGATATGGTGGGGGCCATGAGGATATGGTGGGGGGATATAAGGATATGGCGGGGGCCATGAGGATATGGTGGGGGGATATAAGGATATGGTGGGGGGATATGAGGATATGGTGGGGGGATATGAGGATATGGTAGGGGGATATAAGGATATGGTGGGGGGCCATGAGGATATGGTGGGGGGATATAAGGATATGGTGGGGGGATATGAGGATATGGTGGGGGGATATGAGGATATGGTAGGGGGATATGAAGATATAGTGGGGGGATATGAGGATATGGTGGGGGGATATAAGGATATGGTGGGGGCCATGAGGATATGGTGGGGGGATATAAGGATATGGTGGGGGCCATGAGGATATGGTGGGGGGATATGAGGATATGGTGGGGGGATATGAAGATATGGTAGGGGGATATGAAGATATAGTGGGGGGATATGAGGATATGGTGGGGGATATAAGGATACGGTGGGGGCCATGAGGATAGGGTGGGGGGATATGAGGATATGGGGCCATGATGATATGGTGGGGGATATAAGGATATGGTGGGGGCCATGAGGATAGGGTGGGGGGATATGAGGATATGGTGGGGGCCATGAGGATAGGGTGGGGGGATATGAGGATATGGTGGGGGCCATGAGGATAGGGTGGGGGGATATGAGGATATGGTGGGGGCCATGAGGATAGGGTGGGGGGATATGAGGATATGGTGGGGGCCATGAGGATAGGGTGGGGGGATATGAGGATATGGTGGGGGCCATGAGGATAGGGTGGGGGGATGAGGATATGGTGGCCATATCAAAGCTATGCATTTTTCTTCTTCAAGCCAACAGGAGCCCCATGAAGCATTCAAGGGTGCCATTTGGCCAGCTGAAATAATCTGCCTGGAAAGCATGTATGTGACATCATCCTTAGGTGGCCACCCAGGGTCAAAGCTTTAAAGGGTTCCAAGGCTGCCGAGCCCCAGTAGATACAATCTATATTTATGCAGCAGGTATTCCCACTCCATTGAACACATTTTTATAGTGGATACTAAATCAGCAGTTTCCCTTTAATTTGGATCAATTGGTTTTACTATTTTGTGTCACCTCAACAAATCCGAGTATTACTCCACACAAACCTTGTTATTTATTATGCAACGCATCAATTTTAAAGGTGTTATATTTTTTCACCATATTTTTACCCAGAAATAAATTCCAAAGGGACCCATGTCAAGAAAATAAATTTGTGTATTTTTTTTCCCTTTTCTCCATGTATATTCTGGTAATTGCAGAGAACTGTGTTGAAAATCCTCCATGGAAAACCTTTGTCGTTTAATAAATATACTCAGCCTGCAAAGAATGTGTTTCCCCAATCTTGCGAAGAAGCCCTGACACTGACAAATGTACCCCAAGGCTGTACAGTTTCATAGTAGGCTTCTTAGTAGGCTTCATAGTAGGCTTCTTAGTAGGCTCCATAGTGGGCTTCATGGTAGGCTTCATGGTAGGCTTCATAGTAGGCTTCTTAGTAGGCTTCATAGTAGGCTTCTTAGTAGGCTTCTTTGTAGGCTTCATCATAGGCTTCATAGTAGGCTTCATAGAAGGCTTCATAGTAGGCTTCTTAGTAGGCTTCATAGTAGGCTTCTTAGTAGGCTTCAAGTAGGCTTCATAGTAGGCTTCTTAGTAGGCTTCATAGTAGGCTTCTTAGTAGGCTTCATAGTAGGCTTCATCTGGGGGCATTATAATTGCTAATTGGCACTGTATTTATCCTGCTGTGTGTTCTGGGGTATTATACATGGAATTGGCACTGCATTTATCCTGCTGTGGGTTCTGGGGTATTATACATGGAATTGGCACTGTATTTATCCTGCTGTGGGTTCTGGGGTATTATACATGGAATTGGCACTGTATTTATCCTGCTGTGGGTTCTGGGGTATTATACATGGAATTGGCACTGTATTTATCCTGCTGTGTGTTCTGGGGTATTATACATGGAATTGGCACTGTATTTATCCTGCTGTGGGTTCTGGGGTATTATACATGGAATTGGCACTGTATTTATCCTGCTGTGGGTTCTGGGGTATTATACATGGAATTGGCACTGTATTTATCCTGCTGTGGGTTCTGGGGTATTATACATGGAATTGGCACTGTATTTATCTGTTGTGTGTTCTGGGGTATTATACATGGAATTGGCACTGTATTTATCCTGCTGTGGGTTCTGGGGTATTATACATGGAATTGGCACTGTATTTATCCTGCTGTGTGTTTTGGGGTATTATACATGGAATTGGCACTGTATTTATCCTGCTGTGTGTTCTGGGGTATTATACATGGAATTGGCACTGTATTTATCCTGCTGTGTGTTCTGGGGTATTATACATGGAATTGGCACTGTATTTATCCTGCTGTGGGTTCTGGGGTATTATACATGGAATTGGCACTGTATTTATCCTGCTGTGGGTTCTGGGGTATTATAAATGGAATTGGCACTGTATTTATCCTGCTGTGGGTTTTGGGGTATTATACATGGAATTGGCGCTGTATTTATCCTGTCAGGTGTTTTTGGGGTATTATATATGGAATTGGCCAAAGCATACTACGGGGGGTAATGTGATAAAAGGCACTAGGGTTGCTCAGGAGCAGTAACCCATCAGCATCTACGGGGTCACCTGTTTAAAAGCAAACATTTTATTGGTTGCTATGGGTTACTGCTCCTGGACAAACTTAGTTCCTTCGATGTATTTAGTTAGCCCCCCCAATCACCAATACTTTTATACACAATCTACTGTCACCATCTTCCCAATACCCTCTATCCATCTTCCAACCTACAATTGCAGATCTATTAGACCCCACTAGCTGAACGTCCTTGAGTAATAGTCTCTACGTAGACCCCCCTAGAGACAACTCTCAGCAGAGGTCTTAATTATCTGGCTCATGTTGAACATAGTTGGCAATTGACTGTTTAAGGTGCAACACGATGAGTTTCCTTCTTCTAAGGCCCAAAGCGATGTATATTTAGTGATGTGCAAGGTTACCAAGGTCAATAAATGAGCTTCCCAGTCTTGACTCAATATAATAACATTGTGTCAAGAGGAGAATCATTAACAGTGGAGTTTCATCTGGGTAGGGAATTACTATCCTCAGCAAAAGGTATCCCTTACTGATTCACTATCGATAAGCAATTTAATAAATGAATACATTTATAATATATTGGATTTGTATTGAGGGAAGTCCACACACACACACGCAAACAATGCAATTAATAAAGGGCCCTCCATGATGGGCTTGCGATTTTCATATCCAACTGAAGTGACGTGTGATTTAGTATCAGGAGAGACGTCGGCGGCTGTGGATCAGCTTTAATTTGCTGAAGCTTTCTGTTCACAAATGACATCTCATTCAGAGGAGCAACCGGTTATTGACTGGAGTGAGGGATTGAAAGGCCAATCAATGGAAATGTTTAGCCAGTTAATGTTTTAAACACAAAGGCAACATTCACATTCTTCCTAGGGAGGAAAATAACTGTATAAATCATGAATTTGGAATAGGAATTTAATAAAATGGAGGTAACCAGGGCCCTATGGATATAGTAGATCTCTGGAGCAAGAGGCACTAAATTGGGTTTAGTAACCCATAGCAACCAAAACTAAAAACAAACATCTGATTGGGTTACTAGACTTACCAGCAATGTTGCCCTGTTTATTTCATTAAAGCTAAAAGGACATACAGTATGAAGCAACATGGACAACATTTGAGTAGGTTTATTATAACCATCAGCAATTATATATAATAATATATATTATAATAATCAGCAATTACCTTATACAGGTATGGGATCCATTATCCAGAAACCAATTATATAGAAAGCTCAGAATCATGGGGAGGCCATCTCCTATGGTCTCCGTTATAAAAAAAATATATATTTTTTAAAAACAACTACCTTTTCTCTGTAATAATAAAACAGTACCTGTACTTGATCCCAACTAAGATATAATTACCCCTTATTGGGGGCAGAACAGCCCTATTGGGTTTATTTAATGGTTAAATGATTCCCTTTTCTCTGTAATAATAAAACAGTACCTGTACTTGATCCCAACTAAGATATAATTACCCCTTATTGGGGGCAGAACAGCCCTATTGGGTTTATTTCATGGTTAAATGATTCCCTTTTCTCTGTAATAATAAAACAGTACCTGTACTTGATCCCAACTAAGATATAATTACCCCTTATTGGGGGCAGAACAGCCCTATTGGGTTTATTTCATGGTTAAATGATTCCCTTTTCTCTGTAATAATAAAACAGTACCTGTACTTGATCCCAACTAAGATATAATTACCCCTTATTGGGGGCAGAACAGCCCTATTGGGTTTATTTCATGGTTAAATGATTCCCTTTTCTCTGTAATAATAAAACAGTACCTGTACTTGATCCCAACTAAGATATAATTACCCCTTATTGGGGCAGAACAGCCCTATTGGGTTTATTTAATGGTTAAATGATTCCCTTTTCTCTGTAATAATAAAACAGTACCTGTACTTGATCCCAACTAAGATATAATTACCCCTTATTGGGGCAGAACAGCCCTATTGGGTTTATTTCATGGTTAAATGATTCCCTTTTCTCTGTAATAATAAAACAGTACCTGTACTTGATCCCAACTAAGATATAATTACCCCTTATTGGGGGCAGAACAGCCCTATTGGGTTTATTTAATGGTTAAATGATTCCCTTTTCTCTGTAATAATAAAACAGTACCTGTACTTGATCCCAACTAAGATATAATTACCCCTTATTGGGGCAGAACAGTCCTATATATATATATATTGGCTATTATCTTGGCTATAAATGTGACTGTTATAGATGCAGCAAAAATGAAGTAAAAGGGTATTTTTCCCTTTGATTAATTTTCAGGTAGAATCCCTTCTAGCGGCATTATAAATTTGAAGTTTTATGGATTAGTCTTTACCAGCTTGGCACACTTTGCTCTGAAATATTCTGTATTCTGGTTGGAGAGAATTAGCCGGCACGGATATTCTGCTGAACACAAGGCCGCTCAAGGACATTCCCACTCTTATTGCTAAAGCCTCATATCTGCTACTTGGCAAATGTATCTCGACATCTCTACAAGAATTGCGTGTCCTCAGCTGCAATGCTCAGCAACTATTGAGTTACAAGCTGTCTTGAGAAACAACATCAGCACAAGAACAGTGACTTTTTTATTAATGGGCAAGCACCGCACTCAGGCCTAATATGGCCAAGCTTAATGCTGATGGCTGAATGGTGCAAAGTTATTAGTGGAAAAACATTATCTCTGGAGGGCAAATCTGGCTTCTCTGCCTGGCAGTCTGAAAGGTGAGTCTGGGTTTTACAAGAAGCTACTAATAATGCCGACTGTAAAGTGAGGTTGAGGTAAAATAATGATTCAGGGCTCTTGTTTCATGGTTTTGGGCAAGGGCCCCTGGTTTCAGTCAGTGCAAATCCCCAGTTAATGTAATGCCCCAATACACAAAGAGAGATCCTTGCAGTGTGTTGATGTGGGAGTGGAAGATCTTGACTAGTCTGCATGGAGCCTAACTCAACCTAACTGAACTCCTATGAGATAAAAATGGAACCCCAACTGTGAGGCAGCCCTGATCCCCAACATCAGTACCCAACTTCACTAATGCTGTTGTGTCTGAATGGAACCAAATCCCACCAACAATGTTACATCTCTGGGATGGAAAATTGTGCTTTACAGCCTGGAAGTCTGAAACATGAGTCCGGGTTTGACTAGAACCAGGAGAAGCTACTAATAATGCCCACTGTAATGTGTGGGTGAGGTGAAATAATGCTCCTAGGCTCTTTTTTTCATGGTTTTGGGCTAGGCCCCTGGTTTCAGTGAATGTAATGCCCCAATGCACAAAGGGAGATCCTTACAGAATAGTGTGCTGATGTGGGAGTGTAAGAACTTGACTAGTCTGCACAGAGCCCCTAACCTCAACCCAAATAAACCCATATCAGATGAATTGGAAGCCCAACTGTGAGCCAGGCCTGATCCCAAATATCTCACTAATGCTTTTGTGGCTGAATGGAAGCAAATCCCACCAACAATGTTCCAACATCTAGAAGAAACCCTCCATAGAAGAGCAGAATGTTATGATATAAAAGAACTAGGAATATTTTGGGGCTACAATTTATTTACTGGTTCCCTTTACCCAACTTTCACTTATGTGTCTGTCCTACCTTAGGGTCCAGGCTTTACTTAGTCCTCCTTCCTTCAGCTCATAAAGAGGTCTCTTGCCTCAGGCTTTCCAGGAGCACCCATCCCTTCCATAGGGTGAAATCTAAAAAGACTATACCATTAAATACCCTCTCTTTTATAGACTAGGGTTTACCCATAACACCTCTGGGCCAATAAGGACACATCCCTCTCACAGGCCATAGCTTAGATTACAAGGGTTTCCAAGGTTGGTAAACTTTTTACATGCTTTACATACATGTTGCTCAGTTATTTATAAATGAAATACAAATAATTAACAATGATGCAATTGTATATTATGTATGTGAAAAACAATTGTTTATTTAAAAACAAATGATCTTCTATTTGTAAATATAGCATGAACAAATAACAACATATTTCAGTGAAATAAACAAACCATTTATTGGCTCAAAATTAAACAAACAATTCAAAAATGTAAACATACTATACCAAACAATAGATAGGTGCATCCCAGTGCCTCTTGGTACCGACTCCTACCGCGTTTCGCACCATTGGGTGCTTGCTCAGAATTTTGAGCCAATAAATGGTTTGTTTATTTCACTGAAATATGTTATTTGTTCATATATTGATTCAGGATCAGTGGGATATAACTTATAGATTATCTTTCTTAATCTAATCCACTATTATTAATTTGTAAATATAGCATGTCAGTTGTTTTGGAATAACTGTATGTTTGTTTGCAGAGATCTGTGTATTTATTCATATGAATGGGGGCAGCCATTTTGGTTCTGATGAGTACAATCCATGCAAATAATTCAGAGAAGCCAGTAGAAAGGTGCTGTACATGGCACAATATGCTGGTTCCATCTCACGCGGGGTTCTCTCCATTCCATTGCTGTTCTAATAAGCAAAAGGGCAATGGAGCAAAGATATCATGTTCCAGACATACGGTTTGCCTCAGTGAAGCCATTAGCACATATTTCTCAGCAGAGAAGGGCAATGAGGCAGAGGATCAATCTGAAGACAGTGGGACGGCTCCATAAAACACTGACATACCTATTTGTACATGAAAATATAAACTCCTAAGCGATTAAAGCAAAAGGGGACATAGAAGTATGTGTTTGTATGTGAAGCATGTGATTTCAAGAGCAAAAAGTACCCACACCAAAAGCCACGGTAAAAAGTAAAATAAATTGTATGTAAAAAAGAATAACTGTCAGTCATAGGAGGGAGGTTGGTTTTTCTGCCACCCAGTAAGGCAGCCAATGATAAGGGCATCCTAAACCTGATATATCCAATGGCAGAATATATACAATATATATAAAAATATAATACAGGTATGGGACCAATCCAGTAAGGATTATTTATATCTTAGTTGGGATCAAGTACAGGTACTGTTTTATTATTACAGAGAAAAGGGAATCATTTAACCATTAAATAAACCCAATAGGGCTGTTCTGCCCCCAATAAGGGGTAATTATATCTTAGTTGGGATCAAGTACAGGTACTGTTTTATTATTACAGAGAAAAGGGAATCATTTAACCATTAAATAAACCCAATAGGGCTGTTCTGCCCCCAATAAGGGGTAATTATATCTTAGTTGGGATCAAGTACAGGTACTGCTTTATTATTACAGAAAAAAGGGAATCATTTAACCATTAAATAAACCCAATAGGGCTGTTCTGCCCCAATAAGGGGTAATTATATCTTAGTTGGGATCAAGTACAGGTACTGTTTTATTATTACAGAGAAAAGGGAATCATTTAACCATTAAATAAACCCAATAGGGCTGTTCTGCCCCCAATAAGGGGTAATTATATCTTAGTTGGGATCAAGTACAGGTACTGTTTTATTATTACAGAGAAAAGGGAATCATTTAACCATTAAATAAACCCAATAGGACTGTTCTGCCCCCAATAAGGGGTAATTATATCTTAGTTGGGATCAAGTACAGGTACTGTTTTATTATTACAGAGAAAAGGGAATCATTTAACCATTAAATAAACCCAATAGGGCTGTTCTGCCCCCAATAAGGGGTAATTATATCTTAGTTGGGATCAAGTACAGGTACTGTTTTATTATTACAGAGAAAAGGGAATCATTTAACCATTAAATAAACCCAATAGGACTGTTCTGCCCCCAATAAGGGGTAATTATATCTTAGTTGGGATCAAGTACAGGTACTGTTTTATTATTACAGAGAAAAGGGAATCATTTAACCATTAAATAAACCCAATAGGACTGTTCTGCCCCAATAAGGGGTAATTATATATTAGTTGGGATCAAGTACAGGTACTGTTTTATTATTACAGAGAAAAGGGAATCATTTAACCATTAAATAAACCCAATAGGGCTGTTCTGCCCCCAATAAGGGGTAATTATATCTTAGTTGGGATCAAGTACAGGTACTGTTTTATTATTACAGAATAATGTGAATTATTTGATTACAATGGAGTCTATGGGAGACGGCCTTTCCGTAATTCAGAACTTTCGGGATAATGGGTTTCCGGATAAGGGGTCCGATACCTGTATATCCAATTGCAGAATATATATATATATATAAATATTAATATAATAATACAGAGAAACATTACACAACCTGCTGAGCCTAGGACTTTCCCTCCATTCATAACCACATTTATTTTAAAGAGAAAACCTTATAATGCCAGATCTCCCCGGAACCTATTCTCATTTAAATTAGATTTAGAGTTTCAAAATTAATTTTACTCATAAAATTACAGAATGTGCCATTCTTTCCTATATTTATTTCTTTTAGAGGCTAAATTATTCCCTATTGTATACCTAAAGGCTATTAGATTTAATTTAAATAACTAGTACCGTGTCCTATTTAATTTAAATGGCCAGAGACCTCCAAGCTAATTTTCTCATAATTTACAGTAGGGGGTACATTATCCCTTATAATACATGAGTGATACTCAGAGTTCCCTGTATAACTCAGCCTACAGCCTTGTGCCTTTATATGGGCACAGAACCCCTCAGTGACTGCTAATATCCTTATCATTTACAGTAGGGGGTACATTATCCCTTATAATACATGAGTGATACTCAGAGTTCCCTGTATAACTCAGCCTGCAGCCTTGTGCCTTTATATGGGCACAGAACCCCTCAGTGACTGCTAATATCCTTATCATTTACAGTAGGGGGTACATTATCCCTTATAATACATGAGTGATACTCAGAGTTCCCTGTATAACTCAGCCTGCAGCCTTGTGCCTTTATATGGGGGGCACAGAACCCCTCAGTGACTGCTAATATCCTTATCATTTACAGTAGGGGGTACATTATCCCTTATAATACATGAGTGATACTCAGAGTTCCCTGTATAACTCAGCCTGCAGCCTTGTGCCTTTATATGGGCACAGAACCCCTCAGTGACTGCTAATATCCTTATCATTTACAGTAGGGGGTACATTATCCCTTATAATACATGAGTGATACTCAGAGTTCCCTGTATAACTCAGCCTGCAGCCTTGTGCCTTTATATGGGCACAGAACCCCTCAGTGACTGCTAATATCCTTATCATTTACAGTAGGGGGTACATTATCCCTTATATAATGGCAGGTAGCACCTATACATCTTTTATACCAGAGGTTCATTATTTTTTATCCATGTTATTTTCCTATTACCAGCTAAAGACCTATAAATCCCCAGTAATAACCGCTGCACAGTTTATAATAGAGCAGTTCTCTGAAACACAACTGAGAGACCTGATCTTTTATTAATAAAATGCCCAAAATTCCTATGGGCAGAATCTCCAGCGAGTATATTATCTGTGGCAAATCCTTTTTCCCTCTTTGCAACCGAATGCCATCTTTTTTCCTTTCTCTATTCACATTATTTTTTGAAAGGGAATAAAGTGAACAATAACATCTTTGTGCCACAGAGGATCAGTTAGCGGGTGGGTGGTAAATTCCACAGAGGAACAGAAAAGTCTATGTATAAATGGCAGAGGACTTTGTTTTGAGCAGAACGCAGGAACCAAGGACGGAATAAAAAGCTGTAAATATTGCGGCATCTCAATATAATCCAGTCTCTGTTTTATACAATGTTCTGAGTTTCAGAGACAGTTATAAGAACAGTAAGTTTCCATTTATCAAGTTCACAAAATGGACAATGCTCCTGATGTGCGGTACAGGTATAGGATCCTTTATCCAGAAACCCTTTATCCAGAAAGTTCCGAATTATGGAAAGGCCATCTCCCATAGACTCCATTATAAGCAAATAATTCACATTTTTAAAAATGATTTCCTTTTTCTCTGTAATAATAAAACAGTACCTGTACTTGATCCCAACTAAGATATAATTACCCCTTATTGGGGGCAGAACAGTCCTGTTGGGTTTATTTCATGGTTAAATGATTCCCTTTTCTCTGTAATAATAAAACAGTACCTGTACTTGATCCCAACTAAGATATAATTACCCCTTATTGGGGGCAGAACAGCCCTATTGGGTTTATTTAATGGTTAAATGATTCCCTTTTCTCTGTAATAATAAAACAGTACCTGTACTTGATCCCAACTAAGATATAATTACCCCTTATTGGGGGCATAACAGCCCTATTGTGTTTATTTCATGGTTAAATGATTCCCTTTTCTCTGTAATAATAAAACAGTACCTGTACTTGATCCCAACTAAGATATAATTACCCCTTATTGGGGGCAGAACAGCCCTATTGGGTTTATTTCATGGTTAAATGATTCCCTTTTCTCTGTAATAATAAAACAGTACCTGTACTTGATCCCAACTAAGATTTAATTACCCCTTATTGGGGGCAGAACAGCCCTATTGGGTTTATTTCATGGTTAAATGATTCCCTTTTCTCTGTAATAATAAAACAGTACCTGTACTTGATCCCAACTAAGATTTAATTACCCCTTATTGGGGCAGAACAGCCCTATTGGGTTTATTTCATGGTTAAATGATTCCCTTTTCTCTGTAATAATAAAACAGTACCTGTACTTGATCCCAACTAAGATATAATTACCCCTTATTGGGGCAGAACAGCCCTATTGGGTTTATTTAATGGTTAAATGATTCCCTTTTCTCTGTAAAAATAAAACAGTACCTGTACTTGATCCCAACTAAGATATAATTACCCCTTATTGGGGCAGAACAGCCCTATTGGGTTTAAATGATATTTAAATAATTTTTTTAGTAGACATAGGGGCTGATTTACTAAGACACGAATTCGAATCCGAATTGGAAAAATTACGATTGGAAAACGAACATTTTGTGACTTTTTCGTATTTTTTGCGATTTTTTCGGCGCCTTTACGACTTTTCAGAAATTGTCGCAACTTTTTCGTTACCAATACGATTTTTGCGAAAAAACGCGAGTTTTTTGTAGCCATTACGATTCGCTCGTATCTTGTCGTGACTTTTTCGTATTGAGCGCTTTTAAGCGGCGGGCGAAACTTTCAGACTTAGCATGATTTTGGAAGTCTCCCATAGGGCTCAATGGCACCCTGCAGCTCCAACCCGGCCCAAGGAAAGTCTCCCATAGGGCTCAATGGCACTCTGCAGCTCCAACCCGGCCCAAGGAAAGTCTCCCATAGGGCTCAATGGCACTCTGCAGCTCCAACCCGGCCCAAGGAAAGTCTCCCATAGGGCTCAATGGCACTCTGCAGCTCCAACCCGGCCCAAGGAAAGTCTCCCATAGGGCTCAATGGCACTCTGCAGCTCCAACCCGGCCCAAGGAAAGTCTCCCATAGGGCTCAATGGCACTCTGCAGCTCCAACCCGGCCCAAGGAAAGTCTCCCATAGGGCTCAATGGCACTCTGCAGCTCCAACCCGGCCCAAGGAAAGTCTCCCATAGGGCTCAATGGCACTCTGCAGCTCCAACCCGGCCCAAGGAAAGTCTCCCATAGGGCTCAATGGCACTCTGCAGCTCCAACCCGGCCCAAGGAAAGTCTCCCATAGGGCTCAATGGCACTCTGCAGCTCCAACCCGGCCCAAGGAAAGTCTCCCATAGGGCTCAATGGCACTCTGCAGCTCCAACCTGGCCCAAGGAAAGCCTCCCATAGGGCTCAATGGCACTCTGCAGCTCCAACCCGGCCCAAGGAAAGTCTCCCATAGGGCTCAATGGCACTCTGCAGCTCCAACCCGGCCCAAGGAAAGTCACCCATAGGGCTCAATGGCACTCTGCAGCTCCAACCCGGCCCAAGGAAAGTCTCCCATAGGGCTCAATGGCACTCTGCAGCTCCAACCCGGCCCAAGGAAAGTCTCCCATAGGGCTCAATGGCACTCTGCAGGTCCCGAGCATTCTGGATAACAGGTCCTATACCTGTACCAGTGTCAGAAGAGCCCAGTCTGTATTGGCCCAGTCCTTTTTCCCCTTTGCCAAGTAATCCTCAAAGAGCAACGCAGAATAAAAGCAGTTATCACCTTGAGAATTGCCCTGGGAGTTGTTCCTAATGCTGTAAATGTCCAAAATATATCTAGAGATATTTTCATTTAGAATTTCTAGATGTCATTTTATAGAACGTTCTGGTTCTTTTACGTTGCTGTTAATGTTTAACTGAACACAATGGAATGTGAGAGTAAATTTGTTAGTAATTGTTCATCATGGGGCTCTATAGGACTTTATAGGCCCTCCCACCCAAGCACAGGGTCGGACTGGGGGGGTGCAGGGCCCACTGGGGATATTGCCTCAGGGTCGAAAAGGGATTGATAAGTTGAGTGGTTGACTAAGGTCAAATTGTGTGCTTGGGCAGGGTCAGACTGGGTGCTGCCCAGGGGCCCCTACACCCCCCCATGGGTCCCTGCAGTGGCCTTTGCAGGGTGCTCCCCTAGTCCCCGAGGGGCTGGACAGGTGGTGGGAGTCCCTGAGGGGTTGGGTGGGTGGTGGGGGCCTCTGTGGGGTCCCATTAGGGGGTGCATTATTTAGTCTTTCTGTTCAGCTGCAGCTCTCCAGTTTGGAGTTTTTTTAGTAGCTGGTTGCTAGGGTCCAATTTAACCTAGCAACCAGACAGTGGTTTGAAAGATAAATAGAAAATAAGTAAAGGAAGGTCTAAAAAGAAATAAAAATCATTAAAAGTAAGAATGGCAATAAAATTGTAGCCTCAGAGAGCAATAGTTTGGGTCTAGATTTAACCACATAACTGACTGCTACTTTTTAAGGGTAACTTAATACGGTTCTCTTGTCTCAAAGCCTAACGGTAACAAAGCCTAACGGTAACAAAGCCATAGCGCTGGGCCCCCATGATAATAATTCATAACACGTAACAGAGTCATACGGAAGCTGTTTGCTGGCACGTCGCTATTTTTAGCCGGATCATTAATCCCTTATCTGCCATCATGTTTCTAAATACAGCCCTGGCAACTATGACACCAGATAATGTGTTGGCACTCGTTAAGCACAATGGGACCTCGTTAATAGATGGGCTCAATTAAAAAAAAAAATGATGTTTGGAATGCAAATAAGGTTTTTCAGATCCGGAAAAAAAATTTTTATTTATATCTCGGCTATTGAGTCTCTTTGTAAAACATAAAGTGTTTCTTTCTGAAGTGCGGCAGGAAAACAGAAATCGGGACCCTAAAGCGGTGGGACTTATCAGAGGCTGGGAGAGGTTTGGGTGCATACATGTGCATGGAGATCCTTAGAAAGATCTCAGATATAGACTATCCTTTAGCAAATCTGAGCATTAGTATGTTCTCAGAGTTAAGCCATAAGCACACAGAATATTCTCAGAGATAGAAATATCTGTAGCAAACTAGAACATTAGAATGTTCTCAAAGATGGACCATCCTGTAGGAAATCAGAGCATTAGACTGTTCCTAGAGATAGACCATCCTCTAGCAAACCAGAGCATTAGAATGTTCTCAGAGATGGACCATTGTGTAGGAAATCGGAACATTCTAATGTTCCTAGAGATAGGCCATCCTGTAGGAAATCAGAGCATTATAAGGTTCCTAGAGATAGGCCATCCTGTAGGAAATCAGAGCATTCTAATGTTCCTAGAGATAGGCCATCCTGTAGGAAATCAGAGCATTAGAATGTTCCTAGAGATAGTCCATACTGTAGGAAATCAGAGCATTAGAATGTTCCTAGAGATAGGCCATCCTGTAGGAAATCAGAGCATTAGAATGTTCCTAGAGATAGGCCATCCTGTAGGAAATCAGAGCATTAGAATGTTTCCTAGAGATAGGCCATCCTGTAGGAAATCAGAGCATTAGAATGTTTCCTAGAGATAGGCCATCCTGTAGGAAATCAGAGCATTAGAATGTTCCTAGAGATAGGCCATCCTGTAGGAAATCAGAGCATTCTAATGTTCCTAGAGATAGGCCATCCTGTAGGAAATCAGAGCATTAGAATGTTCCTAGAGATACTCCATCCTGTAGGAAATCAGAGCATTAGAATGTTCCTAGAGATAGTCCATCCTGTAGGAAATCAGAGCATTAGAATGTTCCTAGAGATAGGCCATCCTGTAGGAAATCAGAGCATTAGAATGTTCCTAGAGATAGGCCATCCTGTAGGAAATCAGAGCATTAGAATGTTTCCTAGAGATAGTCCATCCTGTAGGAAATCAGAGCATTAGAATGTTCCTAGAGATAGGCCATCCTGTAGGAAATCAGAGCATTAGAATGTTTCCTAGAGATAGTCCATCCTGTAGGAAATCAGAGCATTAGAATGTTCCTAGAGATAGGCCATCCTGTAGGAAATCAGAGCATTAGAATGTTCCTAGAGATAGGCCATCCTGTAGGAAATCAGAGCATTAGAATGTTCCTAGAGATAGGCCATCCTGTAGGAAATCAGAGCATTAGAATGTTTCCTAGAGATAGTCCATCCTGTAGGAAATCAGAGCATTAGAATGTTCCTAGAGATAGGCCATCCTGTAGGAAATCAGAGCATTCTAATGTTCCTAGAGATAGGCCATCCTGTAGGAAATCAGAGCATTAGAATGTTCCTAGAGATAGTCCATACTGTAGGAAATCAGAGCATTAGAATGTTCCTAGAGATAGGCCATCCTGTAGGAAATCAGAGCATTAGAATGTTCCTAGAGATAGGCCATCCTGTAGGAAATCAGAGCATTAGAATGTTCCTAGAGATAGTCCACCCTGTAGGAAATCAGAGCATTAGAATGTTCCTAGAGATAGGCCATCCTGTAGGAAATCAGAGCATTAGAATGTTTCCTAGAGATAGGCCATCCTGTAGGAAATCAGAGCATTAGAATGTTCCTAGAGATAGGCCATCCTGTAGGAAATCAGAGCATTAGAATGTTTCCTAGAGATAGTCCATCCTGTAGGAAATCAGAGCATTAGAATGTTCCTAGAGATAGGCCATCCTGTAGGAAATCAGAGCATTAGAATGTTCCTAGAGATAGGCCATCCTGTAGGAAATCAGAGCATTAGAATGTTCCTAGAGATAGGCCATCCTGTAGGAAATCAGAGCATTAGAATGTTTCCTAGAGATAGTCCATCCTGTAGGAAATCAGAGCATTAGAATGTTCCTAGAGATAGGCCATCCTGTAGGAAATCAGAGCATTCTAATGTTCCTAGAGATAGGCCATCCTGTAGGAAATCAGAGCATTAGAATGTTCCTAGAGATAGTCCATACTGTAGGAAATCAGAGCATTAGAATGTTCCTAGAGATAGGCCATCCTGTAGGAAATCAGAGCATTAGAATGTTCCTAGAGATAGGCCATCCTGTAGGAAATCAGAGCATTAGAATGTTCCTAGAGATAGTCCACCCTGTAGGAAATCAGAGCATTAGAATGTTCCTAGAGATAGGCCATCCTGTAGGAAATCAGAGCATTAGAATGTTCCTAGAGATACTCCATCCTGTAGGAAATCAGAGCATTAGAATGTTCCTAGAGATAGTCCATCCTGTAGGAAATCAGAGCATTAGAATGTTCCTAGAGATAGGCCATCCTGTAGGAAATCAGAGCATTAGAATGTTTCCTAGAGATAGTCCATCCTGTAGGAAATCAGAGCATTAGAATGTTCCTAGAGATAGGCCATCCTGTAGGAAATCAGAGCATTAGAATGTTCCTAGAGATAGGCCATCCTGTAGGAAATCAGAGCATTAGAACACTCTCACAGAAACATAATCCTTAAGCAAATGAAAGCATTAGAATGTTCCTAGAGATAGACCATCTGTAGCAATCAGATCATTAGAACATTCTCAGCGATAGTTAATCCTTAAGCAAAACTGAACTTTAGAATGTTCTCAGAGATCCACCATCCTGTACAGTGGTGTAACTAGATATCACTGGACCCCACATCAAATATAACATAGGGCCCCAAAATATTCTTAAATTCACCTATTCTACCAAGATCTATTAAAATTGCTCATTAATTAGGACCTCACTAGGCCCCGTACAGTCCCTGCAACTCCATGGTCTGCTTTCTCTGTAGTTACACCCCTGATCCTCTACTAAATCAGAACATTCTCAGAGATAGATAATCCTTAAGCAAATCAGAGCATTAGAATGTTCTTAATAATTTGCTGGGGCTATATTAATAATGATGATGACTGGGTCTCCTACTCAGAGGACCTGACCAGGGCCTTCTACCAATACAATTATAGGTAGATATAGCTAAATGATATAGCTGTCCTATTGGCTTATGGGCAGATAAGAACATTTTGATAGGAAATTCTGTTGATTGGAAAATCTGTATGAAACCTATTGGGATTTTTAGGATTTCTCTGCTGCGGAATTCAGGATTGCATGGATATTTCTAGAGAAAGCTCAGACCGGTGGGTTTGTATTCGGTGGCATCAGGGCTCCAGTTTATACCCTCATCTATTTTTTGTTTATTAAAACTTTATTGTATTTATGACTTCAGCAGAAGATGTTTTTGGCTGGGGGGGGCAGGGGAGGGAGTATTTTGTGCCAATATTTTTGGCCATGCCCACTCAGGGCCGCTGCTGGCCAAATGGGTGCCCTAAGCAGAAATTTCTTTTGTGCCCCCTCCCCCAAATATTACGGAAGTGCCCCCATACACAGTGCCCCAATTGCCCCCATAAACAGTGCCCCCAATTTCCCCATAGACAGTACCCCCCATAGACAGTAGCCCCCACACACAGTGCCCCCAATAGAAAGTGCACCCATACACAGTGCCCCAATTGCCCCCATAAACAGTGCCCACAATTGCCCCATAGACAGTACCCCCCACACACAGTGCCCCCATACACAGTGCCCCAATTTCCCCATAAACAGTGCCCCCAATAGAAAGTGCCCCCATACACAGTGCCCCAATTGTCACATAAACAGTGCCCCCAATAGAAAGTGCCCCCATACACAGTGCCCCAATTGTCACATAAACAGTGCCCCCAATAGAAAGTGCCCCCATACACAGTGCCCCAATTGTCACATAAACAGTGCCCCCAATAGAAAGTGCCCCCATACACAGTGCCCCAATTGCCCCCATAAACAGTGCCCCCAATTCCCTCATACACAGTACCCCCCATAGACAGTAGCCCCCACACACAGTGCCCCCAATTGCCCCCATAGAAAGTACCCCCAACAGACCAAGTCATCGGCGGCGGCTCCTTCTCTCTTGCCGCGGCAACAGGCACTTCTATAAGGTTGCGCCTCGTCGCTGACGTGTGACATCATACGCTCGGGCACAACCTTATAAAAGGGCCTGACGCTGCCGCATAAGAGAGAAGGAGCCGCCGACGATGACTTGGTCTGTTGGTGCTCAGACCACGTACTCTGCGTATAGGGAGCGGCTGTACTGTGCCCACTTTTTGTGGCCAACAAGACCCCTTCTGAAACCCACCCTGGCAGTCCCTCTCCTGTCCGAGCCGCCCGCCCCTCTGCCCCCATCTCTATGAGTTAAGCCAGAACTTCCAAAACCAAGGTAGGGGGGAATTCTGGGGGGCCACGCCCCCCTGGACCCCCAGTTCTGATGCCTATGGATGACATTACAAGTACACGGCCATTTATCAAGTAGATATAAAGCATAGGGCATGGAAGCCGACCTACAAATGATCCCATGGTTCCATACATTCAACATATCTAGATGCTTTCAACCTTTCCAAAAAATTCTCTTCCCCCGTAATTAGTCTTTCTGTTTTGCAAATGGAACGCGGAGTTGTATTTTTAGTGGTTGTTGTAATTATTGTGATTATCTATTTGTGACAAACATTGGGGCTGGGTTTCCTTGTCAGAATGCAGGATACGTATCACTTTGTTCCGCCGCTCACTGCCCCGAGCTGCCTGCTGTTCTCCCCATGCAAATGGCTAAAAATAATCTCTTCTTTGTGTTTAGTTTCCCTTTTTCTGGTTTTTTTTTAGAGCTCGGAGAGTTTTTAGATCTCAACCATTTGAACATTTTAGATATCAGACATAAAGAGGCAATGCGTTCCCTTTGCACGTGTTTGTAATGTATATTATATTGTATTTTCAGTGGCAACGGCCCGGTCACCTAAGGGCACCATTACTATTGATACAGTGTTGGGGGTTTAAAGGGGAAGTATTGTGTGAATAACAATATTGTGCCAATGAATTGTACTCATCTAATTATAGAGGGAATGTTAAGTTCTGTATCCAGTAATGATGAGCGAATCTGTCCTGTTTTGCTTCACCATAAAACTCGCAAAACAGCAAGAAAATTCGCAAAACAGCGAAAAATTCGCGAAACGCATTTGTCGTAAGATTTATTTGTTGCCCGCGTCTTTTTTTGTTGGCCGGATCTTTTTTGGTTACCCGCGTCTTTTTTTTGTTGCCCGCGCTTTTTTGACGCGACCGTGGCAAATTTCCACGTAAGTTTCGAGAAACATTCGTCGCCCGGAATTTATTTTGACGCGCAGCAAATTGGGCATGGTCGCTTAAAAAAAGTGAGCGGTTGCAACAAATCCGGCGTGGTCGCGGTTGCGGAAAAAAAACGTGAGCGACAAAAAAAAAAACGCATTTCACAAATGTTTCGCTAATTTACTTGCCGTTTCGCTAATTTTATGGCGAAGCGAAACGGGACAGATTCACTCATCACTAGTATCCAGCAATTTATTGAAAATGTCTCCAAAAAAACCCATCTGTTCCACTTCCTGCTGCCTCTTTCCCAGGCTGAGCAGGGGGGGGGGGGGGGCGGTGGCACTCGGCACACTGCACTGTAGGATAGGAACCAATCAGCAGCTAGGCTGACCTGATTGGGAACGGAAATCTGTCTTTGCTTGTGTGACTGCAGAGCTGTGATTGGCTCACCCCCTCCTACTGTGCTTCTGGCAGAAAATGTTAGGACACGCCCACCCCTCACATGAAACACAGACAGGGACCTGAGAGGATCTATAGGGAGCTCCAATAATTTTACAGATAGGATTAATGTGAAACCAGCCCCGTATATTATTAATAACTGCCTACAGGATTATAGTTTTTTTGTTTATCCTATATGTCTTGTTTAAGGGACTAGGGAACTAAAACACACTGGGTCCTATAACTGGGAATATTCTATTGTATATATTGATGAATATGCCCCCTAGGCAAAGCATTGCCATTATTAATGGAGACACACGCTTAACCGTTATCGTTTGACTACAGATACACTTTTAACCATTTTGGGATTAGTCTTTGCAAGTAACACAATTATTTCCTCCGTTTTCTGATTTTGTCTTCTTGATTTCAGCTTTTCACCACCTACAAAGGGTCAGTTTCTCACCATTTAATTAGCCACAATCTATCACAATTGCAACTGATTGGTTAAAACGCACACAATTGTGTTTGTACATCTTTATGAATCACATACAGTTGAGCTCAAACTTTTTAGATTGGGGATTGTATTGTTTATGACACACATCTAATTTAAAGAAAATAAATAAATGGGCAATAACGTTACCTATCATTCATGTACAGTGGTGTGAAAAACTATTTGCCCCCTTCCTGATTTCTTATTCTTTTGCATGTTTGTCACACTTAAATGTTTCTGCTCATCAAAAACCATTAACTATTAGTCAAAGATAACATAATTGAACACAAAATGCAGTTTTTAAATGAAGGTTTACGTTATTAAGGGAGAAAAAAAACCCCAAATCTACATGGCCCTGTGTGAAAAAGTGATTGCCCCCCTTGTTAAAAAATATCTTAACTGTGGTTTATCAATTTCAATTTTCAATATCAATTTCTGTAGTCACCCCCAGGCCTGATTACTGCCACACCTGTTTCAATCAAGAAATCACTTAAATAGGAGCTACCTGACACAGAGAAGTAGACCAAAAGCACCTCAAAAGCTACACATCATGCCAAGAGCCAAAGAAACTGAGGAACAAATGAGAACAAAAGTAATTGAGATCTATCAGTCTGGTAAAGGTTATAAAGCCATTTCTAAAGCTTTGGGACTCCAGCAAACCACAGTGAGAGCCATTATCCACAAATGGCAAAAACATGGAACAGTGGTGAACCTTCCCAGGAGTGGCCGGCCGACCAAAATTACCCCAAGAGCGCAGAGACAACTCATCCGAGAGGCCACAAAAGACCCCAGGACAACATCTAAAGAACTGCAGGCCTCACTTGCGTCAATTAAGGTCAGTGTTCATGACTCCACCATAAGAAAGAGACTGGGCAAAAACGGCCTGCATGGCAGATTTCCAAGGCGCAAACCACTTTTAAGCAAAATGAACATTATGGCTCGTCTCAATTTTGCTAAAAAAACATCTCAATGATTGCCAAGACTTTTGAGAAAATACCTTGTGGACCGACGAGACAAAAGTTGAACTTTTTGGAAGGTGCGTGTCCCGTTACATCTGGCGTAAAAGTAACACAGCATTTCAGAAAAAGAACATCATACTAACAGTATAATATGGTGGTGGTAGTGTGATGGTCTGGGGTTGTTTTGCTGCTTCAGGACCTGGAAGGCTTGCTGTGATAGATGGAACCATGAATTCTACTGTCTACCAAAAAATCCTGAAGGAGAATGTCCGGCCATCTGTTCGTCAACTCAAGCTGAAGCGATCTTGGGTGCTGCAGCAGGACAATGACCCAAAACCCACCAGCAAATCCACCTCTGAATGGCTGAAGAAAAACAAAATGAAGACTTTGGAGTGGCCTAGTCAAAGTCCTGACCTGAATCCTATTGAGATGTTGTGGCATGACCTTAAAAAGGCGGTTCATGCTAGAAAACCCTCAAATAAAGCTGAATTACAACAATTCTGCAAAGATGAGTGGGCCAAAATTCCTCCAGAGCGCTGTAAAAGACTCGTTGCAAGTTATCGCAAACGCTTGATTGCAGTTATTGCTGCTTAGGGTGGCCCAACCAGTTATTAGGTTCAGGGGGCAATTACTTTTTCACACAGGGCCATGTAGGTTTGGATTTTTTTTCTCCCTAAATAATAAAACCCCTCATTTAAAAACTGCATTTTGTGTTTACTTGTGTTATCTTTGACTAATAGTTAAATGTGTTTGATGATCAGAAACATTTTGTGTGACAAACATGCAAAAGAATAAGAAATCAGGAAGGGGGCAAATAGTTTTTCACACCACTGTATTGTGCACTCTCGCCAGGGAAATGGCAATAACGCAACTGCGACACATTCAAATGAAACTGCTGATTTTATAAGGGATAGTATATCAGGCACAATACCCACGGGCCCTTTATGACAAATGACATTTACCAGATACTGTTCCATAATGAAAGCCAGACATGCTGGGAACTCTATCTTAAGCAACTGTTGCCGTACTTAAGCCACATACTGTAATTAGTAGTGATGAAAATAATAAAACAGTACCTGTACTTGATCCCAACTAAGATATAATTACCCCTTATTGGGGCAGAACAGCCCTATTGGGTTTATTTAATGGTTAAATGATCCCCTTTTCTCTGTAATAATAAAACAGTACCTGTACTTGATCCCAACTAAGATATAATTACCCCTTATTGGGGCAGAACAGCCCTATTGGGTTTATTTCATGGTTAAATGATTCCCTTTTCTCTGTAATAATAAAACAGTACCTGTACTTGATCCCAACTAAGATATAATTACCCCTTATTGGGGCAGAACAGCCCTATTGGGTTTATTTCATGGTTAAATTATTCCCTTTTCTCTGTAATAATAAAACAGTACCTGTACTTGATCCCAACTAAGATATAATTACCCCTTATTGGGGGCAGAACAGCCCTATTGGGTTTATTTCATGGTTAAATGATTCCCTTTTCTCTGTAATAATAAAACAGTACCTGTACTTGATACCAACTAAGATATAATTACCCCTTATTGGGGGCAGAACAGCCCTATTGGGTTTATTTCATGGTTAAATGATTCCCTTTCCTTCCCCACAAACATTGGTGTTTACACTTTACAGATATTGTATTAGGAAAAGAAATTGACTGCAATATCCAAGGACAAGTAACAGGTATACAGTAAGAGTTAAGTGGCTGGTCTATCGGGTGCAATAGTTGTACAGCTTGACTGCCGGACTGGATCTGGTAGTTCTGCTTCATGGGGCAGTTAGAATAGTTGCACATTTCTCCAGGTGTAATACCCTGTAGCGATCTATAAAGTCATTATAACTGCGGGGGTATTGATACACTCGGATAAGAATTTGCTGAGCTTGTATCTGTCTCCACATTGTTATTCTCTTCCCTCCTTTCCTACTACAAAACAAATCACAAATCAGCTTTCCTCCATTATAGACTCAGTTTCCCGCAGTTCTGTTATTCTCCTTCTTTGGTTGAAGAATATGGAAGACATTTTGGAAACTAGAGTCTGGGCTGTAGGAGAGGCGACCATCGAGCAATATGGATAGAGTTCTTCTAAATAATGACAACAAAGTACAATTTCCTTCGAGACCACAGATGAGTGTTTAGCTAGCCGCACCCCAATACTGTATGTGCCACTCCTGCAGGCTGACCCCCCAACTTGGCATTGGAATGAAGAGCAACCTGGAAATTCATGGAAAATGCCTTTTTTGCTCTCTTAGATATTCCTGGAAGCTTAGTCTGAAGGTTAAACTATTGGTGAATATGTATTTGCTTTGTTAGACCATAATATGGAACTATGGGTAATATACTGTAACCTTGTTATGGGCTAAGGGGGCCCAGCCTCAAGGCCAGTTAGGGGGGGATTTGGGGTGAGTGCTTATTTGTGCCCTGGGTACCCCTGGAATTATAGCGGGGTGACTGTTACCCCAATGTTTCTATATATCTGTAACCTTGTTATGGGCTAAGGGGGCCCAGCCTGAAGGCCAGTTAGGGGGGGGATTTGGGGTGAGTGCTTATTTGTGCCCTGGGTACCCCTGGAACTATAGCAGGGTGACTGTTACCCCAATGTTTCTATATATCTGTAACCTTGTTATGGGCTAAGGGGGCCCAGCCTCAAGGCCAGTTATGGGGGGATTTGGGGTGAGTGCTTATTTGTGCCCTGGGTACCCCTGGAACTATAGCACGGTGACTGTTACCCCAATGTTTCTATATATCTGTAACCTTGTTATGGGCTAAGGGGGCCCAGCCTGAAGGCCAGTTAGGGGGGGATTTGGGGTGAGTGCTTATTTGTGCCCTGGGTACCCCTGGAACTATAGCGGGGTGACTGTTACCCCAATGTTTCTATATATCTGTAACCTTGTTATGGGCTAAGGGGGCCCAGCCTGAAGGCCAGTTACGGGGGGATTTGGGGTGAGTGCTTATTTGTGCCCTGGGTACCCCTGGAACTATAGCGGGGTGACTGTTACCCCAATGTTTCTATATATCTGTAACCTTGTTATGGGCTAAGGGGGCCCAGCCTGAAGGCCAGTTAGGGGGGGATTTGGGGTGAGTGCTTATTTGTGCCCTGGGTACCCCTGGAACTATAGCAGGGTGACTGTTACCCCAATGTTTCTATATATCTGTAACCTTGTTATGGGCTAAGGGGGCCCAGCCTGAAGGCCAGTTAGGGGGGGATTTGGGGTGAGTGCTTATTTGTGCCCTGGGTACCCCTGGAACTATAGCAGGGTGACTGTTACCCCAATGTTTCTATATATCTGTAACCTTGTTATGGGCTAAGGGGGCCCAGCCTGAAGGCCAGTTAGGGGGGATTTGGGGTGAGTGCTTATTTGTGCCCTGGGTACCCCTGGAACTATAGCAGGGTGACTGTTACCCCAATGTTTCTATATATCTGTAACCTTGTTATGGGCTAAGGGGGCCCAGCCTGAAGGCCAGTTAGGGGGGGATTTGGGGTGAGTGCTTATTTGTGCCCTGGGTACCCCTGGAACTATAGCGGGGTGACTGTTACCCCAATGTTTCTATATATCTGTAACCTTGTTATGGGCTAAGGGGGCCCAGCCTGAAGGCCAGTTAGGGGGGATTTGGGGTGAGTGCTTATTTGTGCCCTGGGTACCCCTGGAACTATAGCGGGGTGACTGTTACCCCAATGTTTCTATATATCTGTAACCTTGTTATGGGCTAAGGGGGCCCAGCCTGAAGGCCAGTTAGGGGGGATTTGGGGTGAGTGCTTATTTGTGCCCTGGGTACCCCTGGAACTATAGCAGGGTGACTGTTACCCCAATGTTTCTATATACCTGTAACAGAGAAGGGCAGATTGATACAGTTGCACAATTCCCATCACTCTCACATTTGCGCAGTGCAGATTAAAGTCATTCTGTCCCAATAACCTTGGTGCCGATCTGTTATCACAAAACTCCAGGTTACAGTGTATATTGAATTTCATAGAAATTTAAAGCCTCTGGTGTGTGTAATACAAGACTGGATACACTCACTCAGATCTTTTATTTAATAAAATAAACATTAATAAAGGAATATCTGCTTTTAGCTTAAAAAGGTTTCTTATTCCTGTGAGGGATCAGAGCAGCTTTGAGATTATATTTTTGTTATAGTGTCACATTATCCTTTGCGCTCAATATTCGCAACTAAAGGCTCTTAAAATACTGAGAATTTAATGGGGTTTTAAAATAAAAGGCACTAAGTTTTGCAAGGAGCAGTAACCCATAGCAACCAATAAGCATGTAGACTATACTGGTCCCCTGTTTAAACGCAAACATTTTATTGGTTGCTACAGGTTACTGCTCCTGGGCAAACTTAATGTTATTTATTACATACGGAGGTTAAAATTTAGGGCCACAATGTTGGCAGATTCTAAAATAGTTTTATGGTATCTCTCTGTACAGGCTATGAGCAAACTTAGGGGGCTGTTCCTGCTGAATTGTGCTTAGTACAGGGGAATCCCTATGTGCCATAGTTTTATGGTATCTCTCTGTACAGGCTATGAGCAAACTTAGGGGGCTGTTCCTGCTGAATTGTGCTTAGTACAGGGGAATCCCTATGTGCCATAGTTTTATGGTATCTCTCTGTACAGGCTATGGGCAAACTTAGGGGGCTGTTCCTGCTGAATTGTGCTTAGTACAGGGGAATCCCTATGTGCCATAGTTTTATGGTATCTCTCTGTACAGGCTATGAGCAAACTTAGGGGCTGTTCCTGCTGAATTGTGCTTAGTACAGGGGAATACCTATGCTGCCATAGTTTTATGGTATCTCTCTGTACAGGCTATGAGCAAACTTAGGGGCTGTTCCTGCTGAATTGTGCTTAGTACAGGGGAATACCTATGCTGCCATAGTTTTATGGTATCTCTCTGTACAGGCTATGAGCAAACTTAGGGGGCTGTTCCTGCTGAATTGTGCTTAGTACAGGGGAATCCCTATGTGCCATAGTTTTATGGTATCTCTCTGTACAGGCTATGAGCAAACTTAGAGGCTCTTTCAAAGAGCCCCGGCCTTTATTAGACCAGAAAAGTTAAATATTTCAGAATTTGCTCCAAGGTAATGCAGTTTATTTAGATGGGAGTTATAACTCTGTCTCAATGTCATTTATTATCTTTCAAGGATTTTGCTATTGTTTCTAACTTTCTGTTCCTCCCAGTGGCAGAATGCATTACCCATTAATATCTATCTATGAATAACTCATGTGTTGGGATAAAAGAATATAAATGAATATGAAGTCTACTCAACAGAAAGAACAATAATCCGTTAAAAACAGCGCATTTTAGTTCGGCGCCGCATACAAATTCCATCATTAAAATTCATCTTCTATCCGCGATGATCTTCTTCTGCCTCTTCAGCTGCTCTTCTGGGGCTCAAGAGTAGCGATGAGCGAATCTGTCGCGTTTTGCTTCACCATAAAATTTGCGAAACGCATTTGTTGCGCGTGTCGTTTTCTTGTCGTCTGCGTTTTTTTTGTCGGGACCGCGCCCAATTCTGACGCCCGATTAGTGATGAGCGAATCTGTCCCGTTTCGTTTCACCATAAAATTCATGAAACGCCAAGAAAATTAGCAAAACGCATTCGTCACGTGATTTTTTGTGTCGCTTGCGTCTTTTTTTGTCGCCCAAGTATATTTTTTGTCACCCGCACTTTTTGACGTGACCGCACCCTTTTTTACGTAACCGCACCCAATTTGACGCGCAACAAAAAAATTCCGCGCAACAAATTTTTCCACAGCGAATTATCATGGAAGTTTCACGAAACAATTCACCAATGGTGAAATGCGGAAATTCGCTGCGATGAATGAATCTGTTCCATTTCGCTTCGTCGGAAAATCCAAAAAATTAGCGAAACTGTCAAAAAAAATTGTCACAGTGCGTCAAAAGAATGACATGCGCAGCAATATTTTTGACGCACGTCATTTTTTTGACGTTGGTGCCGATGGTTTGTTGCAAGGCTAATTTTTCCGTGCCGAATTTTGGAGTCCATTTCGCCAAAAAAACAACCAGCTGCGAAACGCGGGAATTCGCTGTGAATACATGGCTGCCGAAAAATGTTGCCCAAAGATTGCTCCAAAGACTGTGCACTAATCCTATCAGGTCCAGATTTGTGGAGAGGCCAAAATGGTCCGGGCCAAGGGCGGGCCAAGCCGTCCGGGCGCCCTAGGCAACCCGGTTGGCCACCTCATCCGCCCCGCCCCCTCCGTTGGCGCACATGCGCAGTTTGGGGGGGGGTGTGATGCCGTGGGTCATTGTCCCCGCCGCTTGTCATTAGCGGCGGGGGCAATGGCAAAGTAGGGGAACTAGGGGTAGGCAGCAGAGGCTTCTGCCTGGCGCCCCCTAATCATTGCGCCCTAGGCAGCTGCCTCTTCTGCCTACCCCTAGTTCCAGCCCTGGTCCAGGCCTAGGGCGGATCAAATTTGGGGGCAACTAGTGATGAGCGAATCTGTCCCATTTCGCTTTGCCATAAAATTCGCAAAACGGCAAGAAAATTCACGACACGGCATGAAAATTTGCGAAACGCATTTGTTGCACATTTGTTTTGTTGTCGCCCATGTCTTTTTTGTCGCTGCATCTATTTTTTTGTCGCTCGCGTTTTTTTTATGCGACCTCGCCCAATTATTACGCCACCATGACTTTTTTGATGCGACTGCGCCCTTTTTGACGTGACCACACCCAATTTGATGCGACCGTGCCCTTTTGCCGCGACCACGCCCAATTTGACGGGCGACAAAAAAAAATCCACAAGACGAATTTTTCCGCGGTGAATTTTCACAGTAGTTTCGCAAAACAATTTGCCAATGGCAAAATGTAGAAATTCGTTTCGAATCCATGCTTGGTGAAAAAAATCGTTCATCACTAGGGGGCGCCGAATGGGGCCGGCCTAGGGGTGCCCGGATAAGAAATCCAGAGCTGAATCCTATTAGTATATGTTGAGAGTAGTGATGAGTGAATCTGTCCCATTTCACTTTTCAATTTGTGAAACTGTGAAAAAATCTTCCAAACGTGGGTACCGCACAACGTTTTTTTGATGCAACTGTGCCTTTGTATGCAACCACGCCCCTTTTTATGTAACCACGCCCCTTTGGACACAGCCATGTGTGCTGTATACGGTATAACTCCATTTCTGAGGCTTCATTTGATTCAATGGCAAGATCGTTCCTACCACAGAAATTTACAACATACTTGTGCGTTCCGTCTTTGTCTTCTGCCTGCTAATCAGTTGGCTGCTGCTACATGGTTTCAGGAGTCAGAATGAGCAGTGCAGAGTAGTGTACTACAGATACTATAAATACTGCTTTCAGCTGCAATTTGTTTGATTAATGCATATGGGAAAGCTGCTTAGAATTTGGTTTCATTAAGCAATAACAGGGCTGGATTCCCCTTTGATAGTGGATTTATAGAACCAGACAGATGTTGGCGCTCAGTGTTCCAGCTGCTCCGGGCAGATCGGGCTGCAGAATGAAGGCAATTTCCCCATGTTACATTATAAGCTATTAAAGGAAAAGTAAAGGTAAAAACTAAGTAAGCTTTATCTAAAAAAAAAGTCTTACAGAACAGAAAAGAGGTTTTCAGAACTGTTAAACTCCCATTGACCGCCATTAATTGTAATGCTCCTCTCTCCCTCTCCCTTCTCCTCCTCCCCCCTCCCAACTGTGCTGTGTAATATGAGCTACCCACTGCTAGAGCAGCAGCAAGAAAGTTACTGTCACCAAGCTAAAATGGCAGCTGCTATCTTAAACAAACAGAGGGAGCTTCTAGGGCTGTTACCCAGGTATGGTAAAGCTTTCTGCAGAATAAATATAGCATTCTAGGTGGCACTAATGTGCCAGATCTAGAACGCTATATTTATTTCTCCTTAAGGCTTTACTAAATACAAGGTTTAATGATTGTACCTTAATATATTAATGAATATAGGCAATGAATATATACAACAAAGTATAGAAAAGAAGTTTTCTGTTTTTCCAGTGTGCTAAGGGCTCTATGGGAGCTACAGGCAGAGTATCAAAGAGCAGATATTGATAAAATGGAACAAGATCACTTTGCAGACAGAGAGAATGGCAGCCCTTCGGGGAATGGGTTTTCTAGGAACTGAAAAGGCCATGATACCGAAGAGAAGTCAATATGTATAAAGATTATTCTCACAACAGCAGACATGCTTCATATATAAAGCTCCATCTAGACAGTGATATAGACCTGAGGAATGTTCCATCGGCGGGGGGTGTTCCACATGGGGAAGAACCATTTGCTCTGTGTCAGGGGGGGAATATACAGAGATTGGCACGACAAAGACATCCTATTTTCCAGCACTGTAAGAAGTTTTCCCAGTTAACTGTCAGCCCTTATACTGGCAAAGTTAGCGCACCTAATATTGTGTGTCCCAGACACCCCATTATACAGTTGTGCGATATAATCCCAAAGGAGACCATATTATAATCCCTAAATGCTCACCCCCACAAATGCTGGAGATACATTCAGTATTATTAGATATTACCAGACTCTTTCCTAGTAGGGTCCTAAATCTGACTTGGCCGCCCCATTACCCCAGTCAATGTCAACTGAAGTCCCCCATAATAACAACTTGTCCAAGACAAATCTCTACCCACAGGGCCCATAACCCCCCTCCCAGTGCCCAATCTTTCTTATTCCTATGTCCCTCCTAAAAATGATATAGCCATCTCCATATACAGCCAGTTGCATATTCATCCCTTCAGGTCCCATTAACACCAATGATATAGTCAATGTCTGTACATACAATTAACCTCGTTATTTTACCCGACACATTTGGTACAGTTACAAGCAGTTACTACTTTTCAGTCTGATACTGACATTATTCTTTAGATAGTTTTACCTATAGTTACTGCTTTAATAGTAACAGTGGGATCTCCTTAGTCTGCATTCTCTCTCTTGCCCTCCCTTCTCCCCCAGGTCCATATCTAAGTTTCCCAATAAAGCTCTAACCCACCCACACCTTGCCCAGGTTAAACACCCCTCCAGCCCATTTGCCAACCTTTCCGCAGTGAATACAGTGAATACAGTGAATACAGTGAATACAGTGAACCCTTTTCCACTGAGGTGCATTACAGTTATAAAGACTTCTCCATACTGGAAAATCAGCCAATCATAAAACCCAAACCGTTATTTCCTACACCAAGACTTTGGCCAAGCATTTAGCTCCCTAAAGGGCTCATTTACGTCTGAAAACCCAATGGGGTGTAAACCCAATGTGTGTAAAAGAACTTGCTCCTTCATATACTGTAGTCGCCTCGCTGTTGCTCCGTCCTTCCTGCCTTCCGTTCCAAATCGGGCACTACTGCACCTACTGATGCAGGACAACCCTGGACCTACAGCCGCGTCCATACCAGGCAGGTTTGCATCTGTAATGGTGCTGGAATTCTGATAAAAAACACTGAATTGTGGGAAAAACTGCATTTTGCTTGCTGCACTTGGGGATGTATAAGAGCCCTGCTGGCTTTCTAATGTGAGTGGTAAAATTCCTTTGCTTTAGATTCTAGATTTGTAAACTCAAGCTTTGAGGTCTTCCATCTACCAATTAACTTTGTCATTAATAGCAATTTGTACCATAACCACGGGGGTGTGTCAAGCTGCACCCAATCAATTCTCCATCCATTCACCCAATTTCCTGCACCCTGGCACCAAGGAGACAGCAAACTGTTTGGTTGAGGGGATCCAGATGACATATTTTCCTCTCTTTCTAAAAAGTGAGCCCCCTATAACCCCAATGCGCCTACACCAACCCCTGGCCTCATCCAGGGTCGGACTGGGGGGGTGCAGGGCCCACCACGGCTACCACCCCAGGGGCACCCGCACCCCCCAAGGTGCCTCCTCCGGCTGCCTCTCCTGCAGGGGCCCCCACTGCGCACCCCTAACCCCCCCCGCAGGGGCCCCTGTCCGACGTCCTCCCCTGAACGTGCGTATGTGAAATGCGACCCTATCGCCAGAGGAAGCGGCAGTAGGGTCCGGTCTGGGTCCCACCGGGTATTTTCCCTGGTGTCCCGGTGGCCCAGTCCGACCCTGGCCTCTGCCACTACCAAAGGAGATGGTCTCCCCAGATCATTCTCTTTAGGACTGTCATTTCTAAGTTCTATTCCCATTTTCCCTTTGGCAAACCCTAGATCCACCCCTTTTTCCTATTCCCCATACTAAATGTCAACTGTTACCCAGACGACTGCCACATTTCTTCCTACAGAACAGAAAAGAGGTTTTACTGAACTGTTAAACTCCCATTGACCGGCATTAATTGTAATGCAATGGTTGTCAATTTCTGGCAAAAGGACTCAGTCAGGGGTTAGAGTTCAGAGCAGCCGCTGACCTTTAACACCCCAGTGCATAGAACGGAGCTTGATTGCTCAAAGCTTCTTAAACACATACTGACAAACTGACACATTGATCCAACTATAAACGCCCTGATAAATGTATCGATTCTTGAAATACTTTTTACCAGTCAGTAAAATGTTAATGGATGAAAAAACCTGAATTCCCTCCAGTTCACTATTTATTAAACCTGCCCCTGTGCGTGTATAGTTTATTTCAGCCGATTTAATTACCTTTCCTAATGAGAAAATCAGGTCTGAAAAACGCTTCATGTTCAGTTACAATTCACAATGGAATATCCAATGTACAAAGTTACACTGTGAAATGCAAATGTTTCTTTTATTGCATCTGATCTCTTCCTGTATAAGGATAATGTACCCCCTACCGTACAGCAGCAGGATATTGCAATGTGATGGTGGGAAGAAACACCGGCAGCTACAAGTTTGGTTTTCTGTCTCTATATAATATGGTTTTAGCGATGAGCGAATCTGCAGCAAAACGGATAAAAATTTGCAAACCGTGGCGACTTTTTCGGCGAGTTTTTGTCGTGGCCAATTTTTGCGGAGATTTCTCAAAAAAAAAATGTACGAATGGCAAAATAAAGAATTTTTAAGCGGATCCATGCCTGGCAAAAAAATTCGCTCATCATTGGTGACTTAGTGATGAGCGAATTTGTTCGCCAGGCGTGGATTTGCAGCGAATTTCGCCATTAGCGAATTGTTTCGCAAAACTTCAGTGAAAATTCGGCGCAGAAATATTCGTTGCATGTCAAAAAAAATTCTCAGTGCGTCAAATTGCCCGCAGTCGTGTCGAAAAAGGGTGTGGTCGCGTAAAAAAAGCGTGGTCGGAAAAAGAAGAAAAAGACGCAGGCGACCAAAAAAGACACAGGAGACAAAACGGACGCGGGCGACAAAAAAAAATTGCGCAGCAAATTCGTTTTATGACATTTTTCGCGTTTCGTGAATTGTATGGCGAAGAGAAACGGGACAGATTCGCTCATCACTAATTACTATGTATTTGCTGCCCTATTTAATCTTAGCTGATTCTCCATTCACCTATATCTGCATTTATGTTAGGAATTCAGGGGGGCCCTGACCAATGGTTGGAGTCCCGAGTGGAGCTTGAATATAAATAGTCACAACTAGTGACCCCCAACCAGCATGTTACTCACCCCTGTAGATATCCCCTATATACACTATATATATATATATATATATATCCTCTAGAATAGGGATGAGCCAATCTGTCCCATTTTGCCAAAAACAGTGGCAAAATTCATGAAAGGCAAAAATTAGCGAATTGCTTTGAAGTCAATGGGCAGTGACTTTTTCTATGCAAAATACATTGAAGTCTATGGACGTTTTGATGGCGTTTTTCCATGGCGATTTTTTTCTTCACGCCAACTTTTTCTGCAGAATACTTTTTTTTTTTTGCAGTGAAAATATTTGCTGATGCTGAATCCACACGGTGCCCCGGACCCCATCACGTGAGTGCATAGCTAGTGAGGCTTATTACACATTCAGTGGTTCCTTTGGGGAGGGGACAAATCAATAACCCCCAGATTGTCTCAATTGACAGTCAGCGACGCTCTTTTATTTATCAGCAAAATGTGCTGTAAGCAATAAAAAAGCGATGTCTCTCCGGCTCATTGGATCAGGCCCGGTATGTGCAAGCTGTTCTGATTTCATTTCCCCCAATCTGTTAACCCACGGGGGCCGGAGTGGCGACTGCACAATATGGTATAAAAATATGTTTCCAGGCTCTAGGGGGTTAAGCCGGCACCCCCGTATATACAAATCCAGTTATACACAACATTGCTTATTTAGTAACTATCCGGGTCCAGGAAGCAAATCTTTGTCTTTATTGGATTTGGGTCTCCGGAGCCAACGCCGCATTCAATTCGCCTCCCACGTTGCACCTGTTCGTGCCATTGACGGGATGATTGATTTTTCAGACAGGCTTGGCTTGATAAATCCACTCTGTCAGTCTCCCATTCAATGGGTTCTTTTGTGCAGACAGGTGCTGGATGGGCCCCTCGGTGCTGCTGTGTTTACACAAACCCACAGTGCGGCGAGCGGCCCCTTTGTTATTATTACCTCACCGGCAGGGAGATGCTTTGTAAGGGTTATAAATAGGGGATCATGGATTTAAAGGGATAAAACTTGTTAAGCTGGGACGTTCCGCCTAGAGATGGAGACATTATTGACATAGGACTCTCAGCTAGCGCATAGCCCCGTGTGCCTTATAGAAAAAAAAATATATATATTATTTCCTTTTTCTCTGTAATAATAAAACAGTACCTGTACTTGATCCCAACTAAGATATAATTACCCCTTATTGGGGCAGAACAGCCCTATTGGGTTTATTTCATGGTTAAATGATTCCCTTTTCTCTGTTATAATAAAACAGTACCTGTACTTGATCCCAACTAAGATATAATTACCCCTTATTGGGGCAGAACAGCCCTATTGGGTTTATTTCATGGTTAAATGATTCCCTTTTCTCTGTTATAATAAAACAGTACCTGTACTTGATCCCAACTAAGATATAATTACCCCTTATTGGGGCAGAACAGCCCTATTGGGTTTATTTAATGGTTAAATGATTCCCTTTTCTCTGTAATAATAAAACAGTACCTGTACTTGATACCAACTAAGATATAATTACCCCTTATTGGGGCAGAACAGCCCTATTAGGTTTATTTAATGGTTAAATGATTCCCTTTTCTCTGTAATAATAAAACAGTACCTGTACTTGATCCCAACTAAGATATAATTACCCCTTATTGGGGGCAGAACAGTCCTATTGGGTTTATTTCATGGTTAAATGATTCCCTTTTCTCTGTAATAATAAAACAGTACCTGTACTTGATCCCAACTAAGATATAATTACCCCTTATTGGGGCAGAACAGCCCTATTGGGTTTATTTCATGGTTAAATGATTCCCTTTTCTCTGTAATAATAAAACAGTACCTGTACTTGATCCCAACTAAGATATAATTACCCCTTATTGGGGGCAGAACAGTCCTATTGGGTTTATTTCATGGTTAAATGATTCCCTTTTCTCTGTAATAATAAAACAGTACCTGTACTTGATCCCAACTAAGATATAATTACCCCTTATTGGGGCAGAACAGCCCTATTGGGTTTATTTCATGGTTAAATGATTCCCTTTTCTCTGTAATAATAAAACAGTACCTGTACTTGATCCCAACTAAGATATAAATATAACTAGAGACTAATTCATGCATGTAATGATGTAACAAAGGCAGGATCAGACTGGGGTGTGTGGGGCCCACTCCAGCTGCCATCCCATGGGCCCCACATCCCCCAAGGGCCGCCACCACCTGGCCACCGCCACCCTTCCCCAGCATGCATAGCTTATACTTACCTAGGAGCAATCGGGGGAGAGAGGTCAGAAGGAAAGCACTGGGAATCGGTTGTGGGTTAGTTCTTTCCCAGTGTGCCGCTAGCCCATTCCAACCCTATACACAGTCATAGTATTGGTTACAGATGTTACATTATTGGTTACTGCTCACCAGTGCTAGTGGGTGCTCACAGTGGTGCCATACTCTAGGAATCTCTGAGCCTTGACTTTCTATGCTGACAGGTGACACCACAGGGTACTTGGGTTGCCACCATTTTTAAAATATTTTACCAGCCAGTGGGGCAGTGGAGACTAAAGGGGGCAGATCATAACATAAAATGAGTGGATTGTTTTGTAAAGGGGTGGGGCCATGACGTTAAGGGGTGGGTCAGAGACTAAATAGGGTGTGTTATAAATGTGTTACTAAATAGCAGTTTTTAATTGTTTTGGGTGGCAACCCTACAGGATACTAACCCTCCGAGTCTCCTTGTTGGAGCATTGGCTGCTCTACTAACTACCCTAATACTCCTAGGGGCTGATTTACTAACCCACGAATCCGACCCGAATTGGAAAAGTTCCGACTTGAAAACGAACATTTTGCGACTTTTTCGAATTGTTCGTTACCAATACGATTTTTGCGTAAAAACGCGAGTTTTTCGTAGCCGTTACGAAAGTTGCGTAAAAAGTTGCGCTTTTTTCGTAGCGTTAAAACTTACGCGAAAAGTTGCGCCTTTTTCGTAGCGTTAAAACTTAAAAGGTGCAAAGTTTCGCGTAAGTTTTAACGCTACGAAAAAAGCGCAACTTTTTGCGCAAGTTTTAACGCTACGAAAAATCGCCAGATTTTACGCAACTTTAGTAATGGCTACGAAAAACTCGTGTTTTTACGCAAAAATCGTATTGGTAACGAAAAATTCGTAAAGAAGCCGAAAAAATCGCAAAAAATACGAAAAAATCGCAAAATACCGATCATTACGAAAAAAACGCAATGGGACTCATTTCGACCCGTTCGTGAGTAAGTAAATGGGCCCCCTAGAGTGAGCTTTACAGATCTTTCCTCACACTGAGTTCTCCTACCGACATCTCAGGCTCTCCAGAACCAACCAACCCCCTCCAGCAAGTGGGGTCCAAGGAGGGTGAACACATGGTGATTCCTCTTTATAAACACTAAGGGCAGCCCTGGCCAACTACAGCACTGCAAGAAAACCAGCGAAACGGGACAGATTCACTCATCACTAATCTTAATGACTTTTCCCATTTCAAGACTACTATGTAAAAAGCATTCCATTTTGCTCCAATCGCGGGTCTTTCATTCTCCTCCGTGTCTGTATCATTTCATTTGCCCCGACTCCGTTTTCTCCACGCTCCACGCTATCATCTCGTATTATCATCTCATTATCCGGCACGGCGGCCCAATGCCCGCTGCTAATAACCGATGATATTTCATGTTATGTCCTTTCCAATAATTATTTACAAGGATCTATAAAGGAGCAGAAGGGACGGCGGGGCTGGCGTGACAAAAGGCAAAGCCAGATGACGAGGCGATTGTGGGAAAATAGATTAAAAAGGGCACTTTTTATCGCAGGTGTAAAGGGAAAGGTTGGAACAGCGGGAGCCAGAGAATTTTAATTAAACCGTTGAGGAAGCGGAGAGGAAATTGAAGATAACGGAGGCAGAAATTACACTACATTTAAGCCGTGCCATGATACCTTGGCCATTCGATATCCAATGAGCCTTCCCTTCCGATAACATCAAACCCCAGTGCCCTGGTTTGGGATGAGAAATATCCGCAAGGATTTACCGGAGGGAAGGAAAATGTGCATATTGGAATGAAATTCAGTTTGTAACTTGGAGGCTTGAGATGACCCATAAATACTAAGTGGTCACAGCGGCAGAACCCCCCCTGCACCTCGGCACCGACTGAGGAAAAACAGCATTGATTGTATTAAAGTCCAACTATTAACCTTGAAAAGATGTTTTTCCATTTATCTCAATGTTTATCTTTTCAGAGCAGAATTATAGTAGTATATACGGGATATAACTGTAATATTGTAACTGTAATATTACTCTGAGATTCCATCATGGCAGCAAATCTGCTTAATAATAAACATTATATATTATGGTGGTTTTTTTCTGATTCTATTATTTTCTTTCTCACATTCGCTCTTAATACTGAATCTTTCATGTCGTGCCGAAGGCAGATTAGATGTAAATGTAAAGAAACGGGTTGTTCTCATTACATTCGTGAAGCCGGAATTCATGTTCATTACACTTTCCTGTATTATTCGCTGCAAGATAAATGCATTGTTTTAGGCCTGGAAGGTTTTCTATTTCATCAACGATGTTGCATTCGCCGCTTAAATACGGACGTGAAGGCGCAATATTGTTCTTTCTCTCTTCTGATTGAAGTTTTAATAACATTCTCTCCCAGGGTTGGACTGGAAACAACCCATTGGGCCCCAGCCCTCATGGCACCTTATTGGCCCAAATATGGTGCCTGCCGATTGGCCTGTCCAACTGATATCTGGCTGAAAACTGCATCTCAGTGTTGATGTGGTCCTCTCCCAAAGGATTGCCATTGGCTTTCTAATAATCCAATCAGGAGGCCCAACGATACGGTCAGTGCACTGTTTGGGTGCCCAAACTTGGCAAAGACTGGGTCAATCAAGACTGGGCAAATATGCCTATGGGCAGTAGTCCATAGCAACCAATCAGTGATTGGCTTCTTTCAACCAGCTGCAGGATAGAACACTGAATGCAATAATCTGATTGGTTACCATGAGTCACTGCCCACAAGTAAATTTGCCAAGTGTTAGGCAGAAGTCATTTGGGTGAGAGCATAGACTTGCTGTGAAATGGAGCAAGCTACATCAAAGGGCCATCATGAGAATTTAAGTTGGTGTCCCGACTCCCAGCCCTTTTCCTTTGGTTTCAGAAACAACTCAAAAGAATCACAGCGTTTCCTTTATCTCATTACTTCCCATCTAAATCTATCTGCCCTATTCCACAAATGGCCATAGCCAGAGAAAGGTGGCCCATTAAATAACCAGCTTAATTCAAATCTGAGCTACTCGGTTAACTAAAGTTGACCAATGCAGTGGTTTCTTCTGAACTTGGAGGCCATTACTCCCATTAGAGTAAAGGCCTAGATACTGTGTATCATGACCTAGATCAGTGATCCCCAACCAGTGGCTCTTGAGCAACATGTTGCTCCCCAACCCCTTGGATGTTGCTCCCGGAGGCCTCAAAGCAAATGCTCATTCTTGAATTTCTGGTAAGGAGGCAAGTTTTAGTTGCATAAAAGCCAAGTATAATGCCAAACAGAGCCTTCTGTAGGCTGCCAGTCCACATAGGGGCTATTAAGTAGCCAATCATAGCTCTTATTGGCACCCCCAGGAACCTTTCTTATGCTTGTGTTGCTCCCCAACACGGGTATAAAAGGTTGGGGATCCCTGACCTAGATGAATGAGAATGACATACTCCAATTAGGTTAAAATCTAATACAATTCTAAATGGTCTTTCAAAATGGAAAACCCAGTCAGCCAATGATATTCATGGGCGGGTGTGATAGTTTTCATTTGTTAGTCTTATAACTGTGCCTTTTCTACCTTGGCAAACTCTTGGGCCAAATGACTGCCAAATTGTACACCATCTGGCATTTGGAAGATAAAAGAACTATAGAATGTGTGTAGCCATCTCTTGTTTATACCCAAAACCAGGGATCCCCAACCTTTTATACCTGTGAGCCACATTCAAATGGAAAAAGTGTTGGGGAGCAACACAAGCATGGAAAAAGTTCCTGGGGGTGCAAATAAGGGCTGTGATTGGCTACTTAATAGCCCCTATGAAGACTGGTAGCCTACAGAAGGCTCTGTTTGGCTTTACACTTTATGCAACCAAAACTTGCCTCCTTACCAGAAATTCAAAAATAAGCACCAACTTTGTGGCCCCTGGGAGCAACATCCAAGGGGTTGGGGAGCAACATGTGGCTCACAAACTACTGGTTGGGGATCGCTGCCCCAAACCATTCTAACAGTTACTGTATCCCAAATTATTGATGAATTTACAAGTGACTGCCTCTATTTTCATGATGGCGTTCCTTATAGATCTGCAATGACAAGAAGGAAAATGGTTTGTGTTGGACTCACCCTCACAGTATAAGTAATAGACGACTGTTAATAAAACCACAGGTCCTGTAAGTGATAAGGCTCATCTTCCCCAGCGCCCATATGCGGGCAGCCATAAACTGCACGAGCTCCGACATATCATTTAGGAAATTGCTTGAGAGTTGATGAGAGATTTGCGAAATTAATTACATTCTGATTCAATCTGCACCCAATCTCAGACTTTGGCTCTATAGGCCAAACAATTTACACAGTGGATTTAATAACTGATAGAGGGGCCATTTATTTGTTTATTTTACTTAATTTACCCCTTCAGGGCAGTCCTTAGGGCCGATAGTGAGTAAAAGTAGGGCAGGGAGTCCCCCTGGACAGTTTGGAACACGAGTCTATAAATACAGTTTGTGCAACCTCAATAGCATAAAACACAAGTTTGATACTATTTCTCCTTGTAAATTGTAAGCTCTTTTGGGCAGGGCTCTCTTCCCCTCCTGTATCGGTTACTGATTGCTTTATATGTTACTCCTTGTAGATTGTAAGCTCTTTTGGGCAGGGCTCTCTTCCCCTCCTGTATCGGTTACTGATTGCTTTATATGTTACTCCTTGTAGAGTGTAAGCTCTTTTGGGCAGGGCTCTCTTCCCCTCCTGTATCGGTTACTGATTGCTTTATATGTTACTCCTTGTAGATTGTAAGCTCTTTTGGGCAGGGCTCCCTTCCCCTCTTGTATCGGTTACTGATTGCTTTATATGTTACTCCTTGTAGATTGTAAGCTCTTTTGGGCAGGGCTCTCTTCCCCTCCTGTATCGGTTATTGGTTGCTTTATATGTTACTCCTTGTAGATTGTAAGCTCTTTTGGGCAGGGCTCCCTTCCCCTCCTGTATCGGTTATTGGTTGCTTTATATGTTACTCCTTGTAGAGTGTAAGCTCTTTTGGGCAGGGCTCTCTTCACCTCCTGTATCAGTTACTGATTGCTTTATATGTTACTCTGTATGTCCAATGTATGGAACCCACTTATTGTACAGCGCTGCGGGATATGTTGGCGCTTTATAAATAAATGTTCATAATAATAATAATACTATATCTTACCCTTCTGTATAATTGTAAAGTTAGAATTCAAAGAATATAACTGTAATTTGTGGGATTAATTTGTTCATATGGAAGGGTAAAGGCTAGTGATGAGCAAATTTTTTTATTTCGCCATTGGCGAATTGTTTCGCGAAATTTATGTGAAAATTGCTGCGGAAAAATTTGTGGCGTTGAATTTTTTCTTGTTGTGCGTCAAATTGGGCGCAGTTGCGTCAAAAAATTACGCGGTCATGTCAAATCGAGTGCGGGCATATCAAAAAAAGGGCACTGTTGCGTCAAATTGGGCATAGTCGCGTCAAAAAATTACGCGGTCATGTCAAATCGGGCGCGGGCGTGTCAAAAAAGGGCACTGTAGCATCAAATTGGCCGTAGTCGCGTCAAAAAAAGCGCGGGCGACAAAAAAATAGACGCGGGCGACAAAAAAAGATGCGGGCGATAAAAAATCATGCGACAAATGCGTTTCGCAAATTTTTCTTTGTTTTACGAATGTTCGTGCCATTTCGCGAATTTTATGGCGAAGTGAAACGGGACAGAGTGCTCATCACTAGTAAAAGCCTGTCCTTTTGTTTATAGCGCCCTGTGTTGAACAACCCACAGACCTTTCCTAACGTCCAAACAAGGACTCCATTCTATATGCATAGGGTTGCCACATTTCTACAGAGTTTTTACCAGCAGGTGGGGGCGGGCACAATGGTGCAAAATGGGCAGAACGATGATGTAAAATGGGTGGGGCTTAGTGATGAGCGAATCTGTCCCGTTTCGCCATAAAATTTGCGAAATGGCAAGAAAATTTGCGAACCGGCACAAAATTTGCGAAACACATTTGTCGCACATTTTTTTTTTTTTTTGTCTTCTTTTTTGTCACCCGTGGCTATTTTTTTTTGTCGGCAGAGCTTTTTTTTTACGCGTCTGTGCCCAATTTTGATGTGACCGCGCCCAAGTCGACACGCAACAACAATTCGCCAATGACGTAATTTGGACCCTACCATTGGCAAAGTTTCGTGAAACAATTCGCCAATGGCGAAATGCGGAAATTCGCTGCGACACTAGGGGGGCTATATCATTGCGACTGCTGGAGGGGAAGTAATGGAGCGCCTCTGGGAAGAGATAAGGTAAGACCTCGGCAGATAGGGGTGGTTAAGGGGGAGGATCGGGGCAGGCCAGGGCCAACTACTTATTAAATGTACAAAACCGACCCAAACTTGGCAGATGTTTTAATGGCTCGGCCAGAAAAATACCAGCCAGATGGCAACCCTATATATGCATGCCAAAGGTAGCGTGGGCACCGCTATGGCCTAATGATGATGTTATAGGACTTCACTGGGGGATAGGGGGTACTTCACCCCACATATTTTGCCCCAATCCATTTTACAAACATGTGACATCCTGGCCTCGGATATAATGGTGTTAATTGTTGTTACAATCCCCTCTTTACCTTTATAGTTTTCCCTGAGTGCATATGGACATCCGTAAGCAATAAAAAAAGCTCTCATCCTTGTTAGGATCTAGAGGGAACTTGTCCATCAGTAGGCGGTTACTCATTACCGTAAATATGTTAAAACACAGGACAAACGACCACGTGGATCAAAGTCCAGTCCCATTAAGAATAACTGAACCACCATTTGCGGCACAGGACAAATACATTTCAGCAGGAAATGAATTGAACTACAGTTGGGGAGGTCTAATGTCTCCGGAAGAAGGAATGATTTTTTTTTTTTTTGTTTCCTCGGAACAAAGTGCACATTGTAATGATTTACGAGGCAAAAAAAAAAAGAAGAAACCCTCTAAGGGAATATGGGGGATTCTATTGAACTGGATGAGAAACAAGAACAGTGTTAAGTGGATAATGTGTCTGAACAAAGGAAAAGTATATAGGAAATGGCTCCTCTTGATCCTCCCTGAAATCAGTCATTCTTTAATGTCTATAAGGGTAAAGCCACCAAGCAGTTGTTGGTTGACTTGCCTTTATGGCAGGGATCCCCAACCTTTTATACCCGTGAGCCACATTCAAATGGAAAAAGTGTTGGGGAGCAACACAAGCATAAAAATGGTTCCTGATGGTGCCAATAAGAGCTATAATTGGCTATTTAATTGCCCCTATGTGGACCGTCAGCCTACAGGAGGCTCTGTTTGGCATTATATTGGGTTTTTGTGCAACCAAAACTTGCCCCCAAGTCAGGAATTCAAAAATAAGAACCTGCTTTGAGGCCACTGGGAGCAACATCCAAGGGGTTAGAGAGCAACATGTTGCTCACGAGCCACTGGTTGGGGAGCACTGCTTTATGGCAAAGCAGTTGTTGGTTGACTTGCCTTTATGGCAAAGCAGCTGTTGGTTGACTTGTCTTTATGGCAAAGCAGTTGTTGGTTGACTTGCCTTTATGGCAAAGCAGTTGTTGGTTGACTTGCCTTTATGGCAAAGCAGTTGTCAGTTGACTTGCCTTTATGGCAAAGCAGTTGTTGGTTGACTTGCCTTTATGGCAAAGCAGCTGTTGGTTGACTTGTCTTTATGGCAAAGCTGCTGTTGGTTGACTTGCCTTTATGGCAAAGCAGTTGTTGGTTGACTTACCCTTATGGCAAAGCAGCTGTTGGTTGACTTGCCTTTATGGCAAAGCAGTTGTTGGTTGACTTGCCTTTATGGCAAAGCAGTTGTTGGTTGACTTACCCTTATGGCAAAGCAGCTGTTGGTTGACTTGCCTTTATGGCAAAGCAGTTGTTGGTTGACTTGCCTTTATGGCAAAGCAGTTGTTGGTTGACTTGCCTTTATGGCAAAGCAGTTGTTGGTTGACTTACCCTTATGGCAAAGCAGCTGTTGGTTGACTTGCCTTTATGGCAAAGCAGTTGTTGGTTGACTTGCCTTTATGGGAAAGCAGTTGTTGGTTGACTTGCCTTTATGGCAAAGCAGTTGTTGGTTGACTTGCCTTTATGGCAAAGCAGTTGTTGGTTGACTTGCCTTTATGGCAAAAGTTAGCAGTTACCATGGTCTATGATTATCTATAGAACATGCTACTGGCTACTGGGCAGCAGATGGAAAGGCCTCACCAATGAAGCTTTCTGTCCATGATATAAGAAGATACAGTCATCCATTACATTGGCACTGTAGATACTTACCTAAGTAGAGGGTGAGATTTCTGTTCCCATCAGGCCACCAAGTATGGTTAGAAGGTGAGGGTTAGGCCCCTAGTTAATTATGTTAAAGAGGTAAAAACCCAACTGGAGAAGGTCAGAAACCCTACTGTGCATGGGGAGGGACGTGGATCCCCTTAACCTGAGTGTTAATTTGTACCAAATGTTGCAGGAGTTGAACTGTTTTTATTGATACTACAACAACTTAAGGTGGCCATACACATTAAGATCCGCTTGTTTGGTGAGGTCGCCAAGCAAGCGGATCTTCTCCTGATATCCCCACCTATGGGTGGGTGATATCGGGCAAATGTAGACTGGGGCCAAACGATCGAATTATAATGGCGGCAATGGGCGCAGTCGGTTCGGGGACCACATCAATGAGACAATGCGGTCCCCGATCTGACTAAATCTTTTAACCTGCCTGATAGATATCTGGCCAATTTCAGGCCAGATATCAGTCAGGCAGGCCCATCGTTTTGCCCCTACATGGGCCGATAAGCTGCCTCTGTCTAAGGGACCGATATCGGCAGCTACAATCGGCCCGTGTATGGCCACCTTTAGTCTGTAGAGTCAACCAGAAAAAGGAGGCCATCTTGTATTGTATGTTCCTAAGGAAATGGCTACTGGTTATGCTCTGCTACTGTGCATTATCCATCATTATTACTTTACAATATGCCTGTCATTACTGCAACATAGTTATTAGAAAGCTAATTGGATTTGTTTTAGAGAGGGAACAACCCAACTGGGAATGGTGGACCTCCTTCAGGCAACCATGACTCCAATTATCCCCATACCATTGCAGAGACCACTGCTTTATTTTTTTTCTTGAATCTGAAGGAAATTCCCAGTAGAGAAGAATACACTGGAAGTGTTACACAAACATTGTCCTGTACAGGGCCCCTGAGAGCTATCCAAGTCATTACTCAGCCTCATCATCACTAAACCTTAGGCAAATACAAGAAGCTACAAACTATTATGGGAAATCAATTTGAGATTATCCTGGTGGTTCTTGCCTTTATTTGGAATCTTTCTTCCTCTTTTAGAGTAAGAGGAATCTAACAACATCTTAAATGGAAATTATTGGAAGGCTTAGCTGTGTCCATTAAATAAAGCACCAAATTGGGTTCTTGGGACTGGATACTATTAGTATCGTTCTTTCACTTCATTCGCTGTCTTCTTCAGGCTTTCAGGCTTCACCATTCACCTCTTCATTAGCATGAATTCCGTGACTATTGGCCTTAAGAATCCCAGGTGATACAGGAACCAAGGGAAATCCAAAAAGGGATGATGGCTCTGAGCCCCCCAGCAATGAGCAATTTCTTCAGGGAACATGGATATAACCCACTTCTCCCTGCTCCGCCATTTAATTCTAAAGCCAGAGAATGCACTTTACTTATCACGTTGGGATTGGTGTTTTACGTTGACAAACTGGGTCTCCGGGTTTGTACAGCAGCTGTGTTGCATAATTGATCCTGGCACGACTGCCGACACAACCATTAGCAGATTAATTCTGAATTATGATGCAGCTGTTTCAATAACCTTGAGTCGGGTTGATCTAAAATTCTGGTAATGAGTAACCGGTGCTGTGCAAAAGTGAATGCTTTCCTGGCTAAGAGCTACAGTATTTATAAGCATCTATCCAAATGCATTCTCAGGAAAGTCATTCATGTTTTTGTTTTTAATCGTGCTCAATTTGTGCAAAAAAATCAGTGGGGGTCAGTTACTAAACATCGCAGTATAAGCATTAATGATAATTAATCCCTGTGCCCTGGGTACCCCTGGAACTATAGCGGGGTGACTGTTACCCCAATGTTTCTATATATCTGTAACCTTGTTATTGGCTAAGGGGGCCCAGCCTGAAGGCCAGTTAGGGGGGTATTTGGGGTGAGTGTTTATTTGTGCCCTGGGTACTCCTGGAACTATAGCAGGGTGACTGTTACCCCAATGTTTCTATATATCTGTAACGTTGTTATGGGCTAAGGGGGCCCAGCCTGAAGGTCAGTTAGGGGGGGATTTGGGGTGAGTGCTTATTTGTGCCCTGGGTACCCCTGGAACTATAGCAGGGTGACTGTTACCCCAATGTTTCTATATATCTGTAACCTTGTTATGGGCTAAGGGGGCCCAGCCTGAAGGCCAGTTCGGGGGGATTTGGGGTGAGTGCTTATTTGTGCCCTGGGTACCCCTGGAACTATAGCAGGGTGACTGTTACCCCAATGTTTCTATATATCTGTAACCTTGTTATGGGCTAAGGGGGCCCAGCCTGAAGGCCAGATAGGGGGGGATTTGGGGTGAGTGCTTATTTGTGCCCTGGGTACCCCTGGAACTATAGCAGGGTGACTGTTACCCCAATGTTTCTATATATCTGTAACCTTGTTATGGGCTAAGGGGGCCCAGCCTGAAGGCCAGTTAGGGGGGGATTTGGGGTGAGTGCTTATTTGTGCCCTGGGTACCCCTGGAACTATAGCGGGGTGACTGTTACCCCAATGTTTCTATATATCTGTAACCTTGTTATGGGCTAAGGGGGCCCAGCCTGAAGGCCAGTTAGGGGGGGATTTGGGGTGAGTGCTTATTTGTGCCCTGGGTACCCCTGGAACTATAGCAGGGTGACTGTTACCCCAATGTTTCTATATATCTGTAACCTTGTTATGGGCTAAGGGGGCCCAGCCTGAAGGCCAGTTAGGGGGGTTTTGGGGTGAGTACTTATTTGTGCCCTGGGTACCCCTGGAACTATAGCAGGGTGACTGTTACCCCAATGTTTCTATATATCTGTAACCTTGTTATGGGCTAAGGGGGCCCAGCCTGAAGGGCAGTTAGGGGGGGATTTGGGGTGAGTGCTTGTTCGTGCCCTGGATACCCCTGGAACTATAGCGGGGTGACTGTTACCCCAATGTTTCTATATATCTGTAACCTTGTTATGGGCTAAGGGGGCCCAGCCTGAAGGCCAGTTAGGGGGGTTTTGGGGTGAGTACTTATTTGTGCCCTGGGTACCCCTGGAACTATAGCGGGGTGACTGTTACCCCAATGTTTCTATATATCTGTAACCTTGTTATGGGCTAAGGGGGCCCAGCCTGAAGGCCAGTTAGGGGGGGATTTGGGGTGAGTGCTTATTTGTGCCCTGGGTACCCCTGGAACTATAGCGGGGTGACTGTTACCCCAATGTTTCTATATATCTGTAACCTTGTTATGGGCTAAGGGGGCCCAGCCTGAAGGCCAGTTAGGGGGGATTTGGGGTGAGTGCTTATTTGTGCCCTGGGTACCCCTGGAACTATAGCAGGGTGACTGTTACCCCAATGTTTCTATATATCTGTAACCTTGTTATGGGCTAAGGGGGCCCAGCCTGAAGGCCAGTTAGGGGGGTTTTGGGGTGAGTACTTATTTGTGCCCTGGGTACCCCTGGAACTATAGCAGGGTGACTGTTACCCCAATGTTTCTATATATCTGTAACCTTGTTATGGGCTAAGGGGGCCCAGCCTGAAGGCCAGTTAGGGGGGGATTTGGGGTGAGTGCTTATTTGTGCCCTGGGTACCTCTGAAACTATAGCGGGGTGACTGTTACCCCAATGTTTCTATATATCTGTAACCTTGTTATGGGCTAAGGGGGCCCAGCCTGAAGGCCAGTTAGGGGGGGATTTGGGGTGAGTGCTTATTCGTGCCCTGGATACCCCTGGAACTATAGCGGGGTGACTGTTACCCCAATGTTTCTATATATCTGTAACCTTGTTATGGGCTAAGGGGGCCCAGCCTGAAGGGCAGTTAGGGGGGGATTTGGGGTGAGTGCTTATTCGTGCCCTGGATACCCCTGGAACTATAGCGGGGTGACTGTTACCCCAATGTTTCTATATATCTGTAACCTTGTTATGGGCTAAGGGGGCCCAGCCTGAAGGCCAGTTAGGGGGGGATTTGGGGTGAGTGCTTATTTGTGCCCTGGGTACCCCTGGAACTATAGCGGGGTGACTGTTACCCAATGTTTCTATATATCTGTAACCTTGTTATGGGCTAAGGGGGCCCAGCCTGAAGGCCAGTTAGGGGGGGATTTGGGGTGAGTGCTTATTTGTGCCCTGGGTACCCCTGGAACTATAGCAGGGTGACTGTTACCCCAATGTTTCTATATATCTGTAACCTTGTTATGGGCTAAGGGGGCCCAGCCTGAAGGCCAGTTAGGGGGGTTTTGGGGTGAGTACTTATTTGTGCCCTGGGTACCCCTGGAACTATAGCAGGGTGACTGTTACCCCAATGTTTCTATATATCTGTAACCTTGTTATGGGCTAAGGGGGCCCAGCCTGAAGGCCAGTTAGGGGGGATTTGGGGTGAGTGCTTATTTGTGCCCTGGGTACCCCTGGAACTATAGCGGGGTGACTGTTACCCCAATGTTTCTATATATCTGTAACTTTGTTATGGGCTAAGGGGGCCCAGCCTGAAGGCCAGTTAGGGGGGGATTTGGGGTGAGTGCTTATTTGTGCCCTGGATACCCCTGGAACTATAGCGGGGTGACTGTTACCCCAATGTTTCTATATATCTGTAACCTTGTTATGGGCTAAGGGGAGACCATCTTTTGTATACAAAAAAGACAAGGATATTGCATCGCGTCTTTCTCGGAGCTTATATGCTTCTAAACAATCGAATAGCAATATACCTTGGCTTAAAAATAAGGGCAATTATCGCTGTGGGAGGAAAAGATGTAAAGCATGTCAATATTTAAAAATATCTAAAGAGTTCAAGAGTACTAATACTGGGAAAATTTATGTTATTAAACAATATTTTAATTGCATGTCACAAAGAGTGATATACTTGATTACATGTAGATGTGGAGCTCAATATATAGGAAAAACGATTCGAAAAGTATGTGAACGTATCTTGGAACATCTGTCAGCCATTGGGAGAGGAGATTGTAAATCGGCTATAGCTAAACATTGTATGGAGAAACATGAGGGTAATATGGATTTTCAGTTTCAAATTATAGACACATGTGGCCTCAATATTAGGAAAGGTGATTTTGAGAATAGATTATTACGTAGGGAAGCATTTTGGATCTATCAGCTGGGTACTATAGAGACATTGGGAGGTATGAATAGAGAGTGGGAATTAACCTGTTTCTATTGACTTTTGATTACATATGGGTGGCCTTATAATATTAATATTATGATATATTATTTCCCTATTGCCGTCTGTATCTGTTTCGCAATGGCTGAGAGGTGTTTGATAAGTTATAAGTTTTAAATTACACTGTGATGCTCTGTAATTCTGATTGATATTGTTGGTTTTAACTAATATATATTGGTTAATAGATGTGTTGTAAGGGTTAATTGATTGTGGGAAGGGCCTTAGTGATGCATAAAAGGCCTCTCCTGAATGAGAATACCATGCAGCTTTTGAGAAAGTGGTGAGATACCACGAAACGCGTCAAGCGTATGGTCTTTTTTCTGTATAAGCACAATATGCCTTTTTAAAAAGAATGGATAAATAAAGTAAGATTTTTATGAAAACAACAGTGTTGGCGTTGCTCCGTACAAAGGTTTGTATGGGCTAAGGGGGCCCAGCCTGAAGGCCAGTTAGGGGGGATTTGGGGTGAGTACTTATTTGTGCCCTGGGTACCCCTGGAACTATAGCGGGGTGACTGTTACCCCAATGTTTCTATATATCTGTAACCTTGTTATGGGCTAAGGGGGCCCAGCCTGAAGGCCAGTTAGGGGGGATTTGGGGTGAGTGCTTATTTGTGCCCTGGGTACCCCTGGAACTATAGCAGGGTGACTGTTACCCCAATGTTTCTATATATCTGTAACCTTGTTATGGGCTAAGGGGGCCCAGCCTGAAGGCCAGTTAGGGGGGGATTTGGGGTGAGTGCTTATTTGTGCCCTGGGTACCCCTGGAACTATAGCAGGGTGACTGTTACCCCAATGTTTCTATATATCTGTAACCTTGTTATGGGCTAAGGGGGCCCAGCCTGAAGGCCAGTTAGGGGGGTTTGGGGGTGAGTACTTATTTGTGCCCTGGGTACCCCTGGAACTATAGCAGGGTGACTGTTACCCCAATGTTTCTATATATCTGTAACCTTGTTATGGGCTAAGGGGGCCCAGCCTGAAGGCCAGTTAGGGGGGTTTTGGAGTGAGTACTTATTTGTGCCCTGGGTACCCCTGGAACTATAGCAGGGTGACTGTTACCCCAATGTTTCTATATATCTGTAACCTTGTTATGGGCTAAGGGGGCCCAGCCTGAAGGCCAGTTAGGGGGGTTTTTGGGTGAGTACTTATTTGTGCCCTGGGTACCCCTGGAACTATAGCAGGGTGACTGTTACCCCAATGTTTCTATATATCTGTAACCTTGTTATGGGCTAAGGGGGCCCAGCCTGAAGGCCAGTTAGGGGGGGATTTGGGGTGAGTGCTTATTTGTGCCCTGGGTACCCCTGGAACTATAGCAGGGTAACTGTTACCCCAATGTTTCTATATATCTGTAACCTTGTTATGGGCTAAGGGGGCCCAGCCTGAAGGCCAGTTAGGGGGGATTTGGGGTGAGTGCTTATTTGTGCCCTGGGTACCCCTGGAACTATAGCAGGGTGACTGTTACCCCAATGTTTCTATATATCTGTAACCTTGTTATGGGCTAAGGGGGCCCAGCCTGAAGGTCAGTTAGGGGGGGTTTTGGGGTGAGTACTTATTTGTGCCCTGGGTACCCCTGGAACTATAGCAGGGTGACTGTTACCCCAATGTTTCTATATATCTGTAACCTTGTTATGGGCTAAGGGGGCCCAGCCTGAAGGCCAGTTAGGGGGGGATTTGGGGTGAGTGCTTATTTGTGCCCTGGGTACCCCTGGAACTATAGCGGGGTGACTGTTACCCCAATGTTTCTATATATCTGTAACCTTGTTATGGGCTAAGGGGGCCCAGCCTGAAGGCCAGTTAGGGGGGGATTTGGGGTGAGTGCTTATTTGTGCCCTGGGTACCCCTGGAACTATAGCAGGGTAACTGTTACCCCAATGTTTCTATATATTTGTAACCTTGTTATGGGCTAAGGGGGCCCAGCCTGAAGGCCAGTTAGGGGGGGATTTGGGGTGAGTGCTTATTTGTGCCCTGGGTACCCCTGGAACTATAGCAGGGGGGCTGTTACTCCACACTATAAAAACACAATTTCAACTTGTGATTGAACAACATGCTCCCATATATAATAAAAGGTACCTAGGTGCAGTAACTCATAGCAACCAATAAGATGCTTCCTTTTAAACAGCTGACCAGTAATTGCTTTCTTCTGATTGGTTTCTATGGGTAAACTTAGTGCTTTTTATTACATAACCCCCATGGAGTCTAATTTGCACAAGCTTTGGGAAATGACATGCATATTGCAGTATACTTTGCATGGATTCTTGCGCCTGTCGCATCTGATATTATTTGCGACATATAACAATTAGCTCTATAGAAGTGACTGCTTTAAACATAATTACCAGCTATAGTTACCATTGTGTCTGTGCCAGTGCATTTCCCAGGCCTTGGGGCTGCGCGTCTGATCCCCATCGGTTATTTTCTCCATTAATTGATCTCACTCCCCATCAGCGCCCTGGGGATTAAACTGCACGAACCAATTTCTCTGCTCCTCGGCGCTCAGGCCTTCACTCGGGCATCTCAGTAGAATTACACTTCATTGATCCTTGTGGGAATCCAATTGCTTAATATTTCCTGTCCAAAATACCTGGCCTATCTGCGGGGAAAGCCTGGCTGGTCACTCGGCTCGACCGTCGCTTTTATATCCATTTAATGATTAGATATCGCTGCCAGCGTCGGCCTATGGCCAGGGGCACATCTGCTCTTCATCTGCCCTGTGTGTGTATTTACCCCCCAATGTGATATAATATCACAGTTATCACTATTATAATATCAGGAATCACGGGGCCCCTCACAACAACATTTTCTGGACCCCCCTCCCCAAGGGCTACTCCCCCAATGGCCCCTCCCATCAGTGTGCCCCCCAATACATTTGTGCCCAGGGCCCCCCCTTACAATGCTGGCCAGTTTGCCCCCAAACACATTGGTGGCCAGTCTGCCCCCCAAACACATTGCTGGCCAGTCTGCCCCCCAAACACATTTCTGGCCAGTGTGCCCCCCAAACACATTGCTGGTCTGTCTGCCCCTCAAACACATTGGTGGCCAGTCTGCCCCCCAAACACATTGCTGGCCAGTGTGCCCCCCAAACACATTGCTGGCCAGTCTGCCCCCCTAATACATTGGTGGCCAGTGTGCCCCCCAAACACATTGCTGGCCAGTGTACCCCCCAAACACATTGCTGGCCAGTGTGCCCCCCAAACACATTGCTGGCCAGTCTGCCCCCCAAACACATTGCTGGCCAGTGTGCCCCCCAAACACATTGCTGGCCAGTCTGCCCCCCAAACACATTGCTGGCCAGTCTGCCCCCCAAACACATTGCTGGCCAGTGTGCCCCCCAAACACATTGCTGGCCAGTCTGCCCCCCCAAACACATTGCTGGCCTGTCTGCCCCCCAAACACATTGGTGGCCAGTCTGCCCCCCAAACACATTGCTGGCCAGTCTGCCCCCCAAACACATTGGAGGCCAGTGTGCCCCCCTAATACATTGGTGGCCAGTCTGCCCCCCTAATACATTGGTGGCCAGTGTGCCCCCCAAACACATTGGTGGCCAGTGTGCCCCCCTAATACATTGGTGGCCAGTGTGCCCCCCTAATACATTGGTGGCCAGTGTGCCCCCAAACACATTGCTGGCCAGTCTGCCCCCCAAACACATTGGTGGCCAGTGTGCCCCCCTAATACATTGGTGGCTAGTGTGCCCCCAAATACATTGGTGGCCAGTGTGCCCCCCAAACACATTGCTGGCCAGTGTGCCCCCCAAACACATTGCTGGCCAGTCTGCCCCCCAAACACATTGCTGGCCAGTGTGCCCCCCAAACACATTGCTGGCCATTGTGCCCCCCTAATACATTGGTGGCCAGTGTGCCCCCCTAATACATTGGTGGCCAGTGTGCCCCCCTAATACATTGGTGGCCAGTGTGCCCCCAAACACATTGCTGGCCAGTCTGCCCCCCAAACACATTGGTGGCCAGTGTCCTCCCCAAACACATTGCTGGCCAGTGTCCTCCCCAAACACATTGGTGGCCAGTCTGCCCCCCAAACACATTGGTGGCCAGTGTCCTCCCCAAACACATTGCTGGCCAGTGTGCCCCCAAACACATTGCTGGCCAGTCTGCCCCCCAAACACATTGGTGGCCAGTGTCCTCCCAAAACACATTGGTGGCCAGTCTGCCCCCCAAACACATTGGTGGCCAGTGTCCTCCCCAAACACATTGCTGGCCAGTGTGCCCCCCAAACACATTGCTGGCCAGTGTGCCCCCCTAATACATTGGTGGCCAGTGTGCCCCCCTAATACATTGGTGGCCAGTGTGCCCCCCAAACACATTGGTGGCCAGTGTGCTCCCCAAACACATTGCTGGCCAGTGTGCCCCCCTAATACATTGGTGGCCAGTGTGCCCCCCTAATACATTGGTGGCCAGTTGACATACTGTTAAACTTTTTCCTTCTTTTTCCTTCTTTCTGCTCCTCCAGGGTCTTCTTTGGCTTCTCCGTTGGCTTCTTCGGCTCCTCTGGCAGCTTCGGGCCCTCCGGTGAGATCCTTCCTTCAAGACAGCTTCTCAGTTCTGTCTCCATGGGAAGAAGACAGCCCCTCTTATACAGTTGCGCCCTGTGTGTACTGACATCACACGTACGCATGGGGTGCAACCAACTGGATTATGCCCAATTTTAAGGAGGACGGGGCCCGTGATTGATTAAAGGCGGCCCGAGCTATTGAGACAACTGTAGCACAGACTGTGCCCCCTATGCCCCAGAAAATATTGTATGTTGCATAACATTCGCGGATATTTCTATCTAACAGCAACAGGGCCCTGGGTTCAATTCCAGCCTTAAGGGTTCCATTCTTTATAAATGAACAGGAAGGTTAACTGGCTCATAATAGCACTGACAGTATTATTATTATTATTAATATTTATTTATAAAGCACCAACATATCCCGCAGCGCTGTACAATAAGTGGGTTACATACATTGGACATACAGAGTAACATATAAAGCAATCAGTAACCGATACAGGAGGGGAAGGGAGCCCTGCCCAAAAGAGCTTACACTCTACAAGGAGTAACATATAAAGCAATCAGTAACCGATACAGGAGGGGAAGGGAGCCCTGCCCAAAAGAGCTTACACTCTACAAGGAGTAACATATAAAGCAATCAGTAACCGATACAGGAGGGGAAGGGAGCCCTGCCCAAAAGAGCTTACACTCTACAAGGAGTAACATATAAAGCAATCAGTAACCGATACAAGAGGGGAAGAGAGCCCTGCCCAAAAGAGCTTACACTCTACAAGGAGTAACATATAAAGCAATCAGTAACCGATACAGGAGGGGAAGAGAGCCCTGCCCAAAAGAGCTTACAATCTACAAGGAGTAACATATAAAGCAATCAGTAACCGATACAGGAGGGGAAGAGAGCCCTGCCCAAAAGAGCTTACAATCTACAAGGAGTAACATATAAAGCAATCAGTAACCGATACAAGAGGGGAAGAGAGCCCTGCCCAAAAGAGCTTACACTCTACAAGGAGTAACATATAAAGCAATCAGTAACCGATACAGGAGGGGAAGAGAGCCCTGCCCAAAAGAGCTTACACTCTACAAGGAGTAACATATAAAGCAACCAATAACCGATACAGGAGGGGAAGAGAGCCCTGCCCAAAAGAGCTTACACTCTACAAGGAGAAAGGGTTGAGACACAAGGTGTGTGAGATTGCAGGTAGTAGGGCCTTGGGTGCCATGCTGCACTGTATATATATACAGTATATATTTGGAAGAGGGGAAGGTGGGTAGAATGTAGGTGCCCCCCTGGCATGGCCTATGCCTTGTGCAGCATTCACTTCTTCCTGGGTCCCTTGCTCTGGATTTTTTATCCAGTGCATTATACAGAGTAGTGATGTGAGGGCCAGCCCAATGCTCACGGGCCCCACTGGTTTACCCGTGGTTCGGGTGGGTTCAGTTCTCCCTGCCCACGACCTTACACTGCCAGCCTTTGTCTTTTGACTTCTGAATTTATAGACTTGTGCCCGCCCCACAATGACATCACAAAAGGGGCAGAGCGGGCACGGGTCTATAAATACAGGGCAGAAGCCGGGTCAGGTAGGGTTTGGGAGTGGGCGGGTTTGGGTCGGGTGCTGGTTGAGTTTTTCTCGACCCACACATCACTAGTACAGAGTACAGATTGCACCAGTCAGTGTTCATCTTTGCCCCCCAAAACACATTCCACTCAGCACACTGCACTGCAGGATAGGAGCCAATCAGCAGCTAGGCTGACCTGATAGGGAACTGAAGCCTGTCTGTGCTTGTGTGACTGCAGAGCTGTGATTGGCTCTCCCCCTCCTACTGTGCTTCTGGCAGGGAACGTTAGGACACGCCCACCCCTCTTTGCAAACACAGACAGGGACCTGAGAGGATCTATAGGGAGCTCCAATAAAGGGATTGGATTCTATCAGTCTGTATCGCTGTATATTATTCATAACTGCCAGCAAGATTAGAGATTTTCTTTTATCCTATATGTCTCCTTTAATAAAACAGTGGCACCCAAACACCAAACCACTGAGCGTTTGTCATTGGCTGTCTCAGAAATTGGAAACTGAGTTGAGTCAATGTTCAGGTGATGCTAACTCTAACACCAGGTAAGTGCATTCCTTAAGGGGACAGTACACACCACTTTTCAACATGGGCTCAATAAATAGGGCTTGTGCGGAATGTACTTTTTTGCCTGTTGTTTTAATTAAGAAATCTCGATGGTTTCTGTTAATTCAGACACGAAATACAAATATGAGGCCAGTTTCACTTTAGCACTTTCTGATCTCACAGAAAATTAATTACCAGTCCACTGGGAAGCCCCTGATAATGAGCCGCTCAAAGGAGCTCTGAGCAATTAACCTGTTTAGAAAGGAAGGGAGTTTGGTGAAAATAGCCCAACTTTTCAAATAGTGCTTTCAAAGGGCAACAAATAGGAATTGAACATTATATAACATAGGTCCTATTTATTGTGTTAATTTTTAGCAAAGGTGTTTTTGTGCCATACAGCTTTCTATATAAATCTCAGCAGAACAGCACTCCTAGTGGTTACAGAAAGATATGTGTTGATGGTTAATACGGAGAAAAGTCAATGGACGAGCCACCGAGATGTGAAAAATCAGGGACACATCTAATAAATGCAAGTTACAGGGCTTTATTGATTGTGTTTCCACAACAAGCAGCCAGTCCAGCCCTTGTAGCTAAATATTTTAGGTCCTTGGTTTTTTTTTGGCCAGTACCTCCGACAGTTATTCCAACCCTGAGGCATTAGAATGTGACAGTCAGTCCTAGAAGACAAAGGCTGAGCTGACAGCGGATCGGCACATTTTCAGGCGCCTCGGTACAGCCCCTGGGAAATCACCAGCCCTGCTGTAAGTAAATAAGTTATTTGGAAGGAAATCAGGTTCATTTAGATGGAAATAAATAAAGAAAATATGTGTGTGTTATATCTTTGTGCTGAACTCTGACAATCTCTTTTCAATTATGTATCATAGTAATAGAAGTTTTATCTCATATTTCTCACGTGACCAGCTGTGCATAGGCCAAGCTGCAGTTCCCAAAAGCATTACCCAGAATGCTACAGTTGGGTAGTAGCATTGCCATTCCTGAAATCCTGCTGATGTAAATATAGAGGGGTGGTTAGACTAGGGTCGCCACACCAGGAAGGATTCTCTAAGAGATGAGGGGTGCTTTTTATCTCTAAATGACACTGTTACACAGCAAATAATTCCCTCTGCCATTTAACCTTTTATTCTTGAACCAACAAATGTATTTGTAGCTGTAATATTGGTGTGTAGGCGCCATCTCAGTGCATTGTGCCTGAGTCTGAGCTTTCAGCCAGCGCTACACATTAGAACTGCTTTCAGCTAACCTATTGTTTCTCCTACTCCCATGTAATTGGAGGAGTCCCAAGCCGGACTTGGATTTCTTACTATTGAGTGCTATTCTGATACCTACTGGGAGCTGCTATCTTGCTCCCTTCCCATTGTTCTGCTGATCGGCTGCTGGGGGTGAGGGGGGGATATCACTCCAACTTGCAGCGCAGCAGTAAAGTGTGACTGAACAAAGGTCACATATATATATATATATATATATATATATATATATATATACAGGAATTATGGTTCAGTTAAATTAAACATTGTAAAGAAAGATTAGGGAGTTCTGTAGGACTGGGGACAGTGAAGTAGAACAGAATAATCGCACAGAACAAAATGCAAGAGAAATGGTTCAGAATACTCTATTTTTTCCCAGCATGCCTTGCAGATTCCGGGAGCAATGATATATTCATTAAGCCGCCAGCATTAAAGTCATTTCTCAGAGTTATATTGTACTTTCTGTTTCCATTTCTGAAATACAAAAAAAAGTGTCATATCCATCACCGCGTTCCATTCCCTCAGTAGTAAGAAATACGGCTGCTGTCCCAAACGGCTTCTAATTAGCTCTGCATATCCCCGGCCCCAGACAGCCTGATTACTCAATGCACTCTTCCCTTAGTGACTCTCTTCTGTTGGAATTGAGAAACAAACAAAAGAATGTGTTCCCTGTCCTGTTACCAAAATCATGAAGAAACAATCGGCTTCTGTGAGATGGAAAGTGTTACACGCGAAGTTGCAGTTTACACATTTTTAACGACAGACAAGGTTTTTGCAATTAAATTAGTTTGTATCTGGGTCAGATATCAGGAGAATTGGCTATAAATCAGGATGGAGCCCATCAAGATTAAAAAGGGTGATGGGACCTTGACTGCCAAGAACTGCTTAAACTGACAGAGCTGCTGAGGGGAAACACCAACAGTGAATATATACAAATATAGGGCTGTTCTGCCCCCAATAAGGGGTAATTATATCTTAGTTGGGATCAAGTACAGGTACTGTTTTATTATTACAGAGAAAAGGGAATCATTTAACCATTAAATAAACCCAATAGGGCTGTTCTGCCCCAATAAGGGGTAATTATATCTTAGTTGGGATCAAGTACAGGTACTGTTTTATTATTACAGAGAAAAGGGAATCATTTAACCATTAAATAAACCCAATAGGGCTGTTCTGCCCCAATAAGGGGTAATTATATCTTAGTTGGGATCAAGTACAGGTACTGTTTTATTATTACAGAGAAAAGGGAATCATTTAACCATTAAATAAACCCAATAGGGCTGTTCTGCCCCCAATAAGGGGTAATTATATCTTAGTTGGGATCAAGTACAGGTACTGTTTTATTATTACAGAGAAAAGGGAATCATTTAACCATGAAATAAACCCAATAGGGCTGTTCTGCCCCCAATAAGGGATAATTATATCTTAGTTGGGATCAAGTACAGGTACTGTTTTATTATTACAGAGAAAAGGGAATCATTTAACCATTAAATAAACCCAATAGGGCTGTTCTGCCCCAATAAGGGGTAATTATATCTTAGTTGGGATCAAGTACAGGTACTGTTTTATTATTACAGAGAAAAGGGAATCATTTAACCATTAAATAAACCCAATAGGGCTGTTCTGCCCCCAATAAGGGGTAATTATATCTTAGTTGGGATCAAGTACAGGTACTGTTTTATTATTACAGAGAAAAGGGAATCATTTTACCATGAAATAAACCCAATAGGGCTGTTCTGCCCCCAATAAGGGGTAATTATATCTTAGTTGGGATCAAGTACAGGTACTGTTTTATTATTACAGAGAAAAGGGAATCATTTAACCATTAAATAAACCCAATAGGGCTGTTCTGCCCCAATAAGGGGTAATTATATCTTAGTTGGGATCAAGTACAGGTACTGTTTTATTATTACAGAGAAAAGGGAATCATTTAACCATTAAATAAACCCAATAGGGCTGTTCTGCCCCAATAAGGGGTAATTATATCTTAGTTGGGATCAAGTACAGGTACTGTTTTATTATTACAGAGAAAAGGGAATCATTTAACCATTAAATAAACCCAATAGGGCTGTTCTGCCCCCAATAAGGGGTAATTATATCTTAGTTGGGATCAAGTACAGGTACTGTTTTATTATTACAGAGAAAAGGGAATCATTTAACCATGAAATAAACCCAATAGGGCTGTTCTGCCCCCAATAAGGGGTAATTTAAATCTTAGTTGGGATCAAGTACAGGTACTGTTTTATTATTACAGAGAAAAGGGAATCATTTAACCATTAAATAAACCCAATAGGGCTGTTCTGCCCCAATAAGGGGTAATTATATCTTAGTTGGGATCAAGTACAGGTACTGTTTTATTATTACAGAGAAAAGGGAATCATTTAACCATTAAATAAACCCAATAGGGCTGTTCTGCCCCAATAAGGGGTAATTATATCTTAGTTGGGATCAAGTACAGGTACTGTTTTATTATTACAGAGAAAAGGGAATCATTTAACCATTAAATAAACCCAATAGGGCTGTTCTGCCCCAATAAGGGGTAATTATATCTTAGTTGGGATCAAGTACAGGTACTGTTTTATTATTACAGAGAAAAGGGAATCATTTAACCATGAAATAAACCCAATAGGGCTGTTCTGCCCCAATAAGGGGTAATTATATCTTAGTTGGGATCAAGTACAAGTACTGTTTTATTATTACAGAGAAAAAGGAAATCAGTTTTAAAAATTGGAATTATTTGCTTATAATGGAGTCTATGGGAGATGACCTTTCTGATAATGGGTTTCTGGATAAGGGGTCCGATACCTGTACTTATACTTTTGCATATCTCAGGAGTGCTGTGGACACATTGGTGTATGTTATATATACATTATATATATCAGAATATATATATATATATATATATATATATATATATATATATAGTAGCAGAATATATATATGTATATATAAATACTGTATGTATATATTCTGCTACTCTGATAAGCTTCATGCTACACTGAGTAAGGGTGACAATATTGCAGCTCTCATATGCTCAGTACAGTGACGACACTATAGTAAATTGTAACACATTCATTTAATATCAGTACTGAAATGGGAAATGCTGCAATTCAGAGGGAGAGCAGGGTATACAGAGATAAATGTGTAAATGGAATGTTGGTGAGAAGCAAAAGAACAGGGTAAATAATTCTGAATACAAAATATACTAAGTAAATAAAGAATATGCCACTTAATGATTTGTTCTAAACTTGAACTTCCCCTTTAATATTCTGCTCATTGGAATTGTCTGTGAGCGAAATCATCGAGCCCCCGGCTCTCAGCCCCGGCACATTATCTGCGCTACATTCCCTCACCTGGAAATAACTGTGTTCCCCCAGGACAGCGCCGTCAGGGATATTGACAAAACCCATTCTGAAGATGTCCTTGAACTCCAGATTCTATCGGCAGCTCCCAGAGAATAACCGCACAGACCCACATAATCACTGCTTTACTGGGCGACTCCTAATCAATAAGCCAACGAATACATTCCAGCTGCACATTCACTCCCTAATTGGAACATTTTAATCAAAAATTCCTCTGAATTCCAGGGGGTGAATGATTAGAAAAATACAGTTTGGTACCCCCTACTGTAAATGATAAGGATATTAGCAGTCACTGAGGGGTTCTGTGCCCATATAAAGGCACAAGGCTGCAGGCTGAGTTATACAGGGAACTCTGAGTATCACTCATGTATTATAAGGGATAATGTACCCCCTACTGTAAATGATAAGGATATTAGCAGTCACTGAGGGGTTCTGTGCCCATATAAAGGCACAAGGCTGCAGGCTGAGTTATACAGGGAACTCTGAGTATCACTCATGTATTATAAGGGATAATGTACCCCCTACTGTAAATGATAAGGATATTAGCAGTCGCTGAGGGGTTCTGTGCCCATATAAAGGCACAAGGCTGCAGGCTGAGTTATACAGGGAACTCTGAGTATCACTCATGTATTATAAGGGATAATGTACCCCCTACTGTAAATGATAAGGATATTAGCAGTCACTGAGGGGTTCTGTGCCCATATAAAGGCACAAGGCTGCAGGCTGAGTTATACAGGGAACTCTGAGTATCACTCATGTATTATAAGGGATAATGTACCCCCTACTGTAAATGATAAGGATATTAGCAGTCACTGAGGGGTTCTGTGCCCATATAAAGGCACAAGGCTGCAGGCTGAGTTATACAGGGAACTCTGAGTATCACTCATGTATTATAAGGGATAATGTACCCCCTACTGTAAATGATAAGGATATTAGCAGTCACTGAGGGGTTCTGTGCCCATATAAAGGCACAAGGCTGCAGGCTGAGTTATACAGGGAACTCTGAGTATCACTCATGTATTATAAGGGATAATGTACCCCCTACTGTAAATGATAAGGATATTAGCAGTCGCTGAGGGGTTCTGTGCCCATATAAAGGCACAAGGCTGCAGGCTGAGTTATACAGGGAACTCTGAGTATCACTCATGTATTATAAGGGATAATGTACCCCCTACTGTAAATGATAAGGATATTAGCAGTCACTGAGGGGTTCTGTGCCCATATAAAGGCACAAGGCTGCAGGCTGAGTTATACAGGGAACTCTGAGTATCACTCATGTATTATAAGGGATAATGTACCCCCTACTGTAAATGATAAGGATATTAGCAGTCACTGAGGGGTTCTGTGCCCATATAAAGGCACATTTCATGAGGTTTGGCTTAGCAAGTAATTGAACCCATTACAGTAAGTTACATCTCAGCACAAAATGAGTTCATATCAGGCTGTGATTGGGTAATATTTAATCATCAGTTTCCTGTCAGATACTGAATGGATTCCCCTCCCCTTAATACCACATGAATGAGCTTCTCTCAAATAGAACAGGACTCAGCCTGTGATTATCTATTGATAGTTGATGAAAGAAGTCTATTTTGCTTTTATACGTACATATACAGTATGTGCCTATTCAAAGAACGAGGGTCAGCTAGTTATTCACAAAACCCTCGTAATATTACCAAAATGTTCCAAAGTCCAATTGTTTGGATGAGACTAATTTCAGAACGTCATAACAAGATGGGAACTCACAAAAAAACCCTATTTCAGGTATGTTTATATAAGAATATTGTAGATTTTATTATAGGAACGTAGACACAAAGCCTGACTCATTTCATGCCTATTTCTGGCACTGGGCACCCACCTTATTATGAAGTTCTGCTCAAGCCCTTTCCAGTCTCTCTGGTTGGTTCTGGGACATTCTCCTCACATTTGCCAGACTAGTTCCACTCTGTTTGACCAACTAAATTGTCTTGAAGGACCGGCTTCACCTTAATAAATGGGGGCGTCATAGGGTTTGTGCAGCATGAAATGCGTTTAGTAGGTACAGTCTCCTTCTGGGGAATCCCAGCAGCTACTGGGGGGCTGGAGGTAGATCCATGGTTCCTCAGTATCAATAGACATAGTTGCAACCCATTCATTTGAATGAGTTAAGTTGTGCTCAATATAAATAAAGTTAAAATTAAATATTTTGCCTTTGTTTCTATTAAATCCTGATTATTTTTCTTTTTCTTTGACCAATCCCTCTCCTCCTCTAACCATATTAATAACACTGCCAAAACCTGACGCTTTTTCCTCTGCTATATCACCAGGATACGCCCCTTTCTTTCACAAGTTACTACTAAAACACCAATCCAGGGTCAGACTGGGAATACTGTGATACTGGGAAAAAACCCGGTGGCCCCTGGCAGCCCAGACCCCATCTTGCCGGCGTTCCCCTGACGTGTTAAACGTATGCGCCCTTAGGGGAGGACGTAGGGTGGGGGACCCTGGGGGGGTTAGGGAGGTTCAGCGAGGGCCCCTGTGGGGGGTAAGGGAGGCTCAGCGGGGGACCCTGGGGAGGGTTAGGGAGGCTCAGCGGAGGACCCTGGGGGGGTAAGGGAGGCTCAGTGGGGGACCCTGGGGGGGTAAGGGAGGCTCAGTGGGGGACCCTGGGGGGGTTAGGAAGGCTCAGTGGGGGACCCTGGGGGGGTTAGGAAAGCTCAGTGGGGGACCCTGGGGGAGTAAGGGAGGCTCAGTGGGGGACCCTGGGGGGGTTAGGGAGGCTCAGTGGGGGACCCTGGGGGGGTAAGGGAGGCTCAGTGGGGGACCCTGGGGGGGTAAGGGAGGCTCAGTGGGGGACCCTGGGGGGGTAAGGGAGGCTCAGTGGGGGACCCTGGGGGGGTAAGGGAGGCTCAGTGGGGGACCCTGGGGGGGTAAGGGAGGCTCAGTGGGGGACCCTGGGGGGGTTAGGGAGGCTCAGCGAGGGCCCCTGTGGGGGGGTAAGGGAGGCTCAGCGGGGGACCCTGGGGAGGGTTAGGGAGGCTCAGCGGAGGACCCTGGGGGGGTAAGGGAGGCTCAGTGGGGGACCCTGGGGGGGTTAGGAAGGCTCAGTGGGGGACCCTGGGGGGGTTAGGGAGGCTCAGCGGGGGCCACTGGAGGGGGTAAGGGAGGCTCAGCGGGGGACCCTGGGGGGGTTAGGGAGGCTCAGTGGGGGCCCCTGCAGGGGGTAAGGGAGGCTCAGTGGGGGACCCTGGGGGGGTTACGGATGCTCAGCGGGGGGGGGGGGGATAAGGGAGGCTCAGCGGGGGAACCTGGGGGGGTTAGGGAGGCTCAGCGGGGGACCCTGGGGGGGTTACGGATGCTCAGCGGGGGGGGATAAGGGAGGCTCAGCGGGGGACCCTGCGGGTGGTTAGGGAGGCTCAGCGGGGAGGTTAGGGCGTGCGGGGGCACCCCCCCAGTCCAACCTGCACTAATCCATGGTCTTTCCTGCTTAGATTACTGCAATCTCCTACTAACCGGCCTCCCAGACTCCCACCTCTCTCCCCTGCAATCAGTCTTAAACTCTGCTGCCAGGATCCTCCTGCTCTCTCCTAAGAGCAAAGGATATCACACTAGACATTATTTTGCCCAGTCCTGCGCTTAAGGGCAAATGCCCATACCTAGTGCACTCTTACCTTCCAATTTGTGCCTGTATGTTACCCAACCACTTAGATTGTAAGCTCTACGGGGCAGGGACCTCCTTCCTACTGTGTCTCATACCACATGGCACTTACTCCCTGTGTGTAATTCTGTAAGACTGTACAGCGCTGCGTAGCCTTGTGGCACTTTATAAATAAAGTTATACATACATACACACATACATATACTAATAGGGAGGATGTGGTATTTATCTGTGTTACCTCATAATAAATGTCTTTTTAAATGAAGTCGGCAACAGACTAATCAGCTTTGTCATTATCTCATTAGGGGGCCTTATTCTATATTGGGAGCAGTCAGTTGTGTAATCTTCTCCCATTGTCAGGAATGAGATTTAATGAGAGAATCCTGTCAGACTGGATCTGCTCCTGACATACACAATATATATATATATACATTGTATTGTGTATTGTTTTTCCCTCTCATCAATACAGACTTTTCCCATGAGCCTTTGTTCCAAGCTCTATGGCTCCGGTGTCACTGTACCGGCCCGCGCCTAATTCTCTTTCATTTGTGGAATAAAATCTCATTGGATCAGAAAAACTCAATCTCGTTCCTTTGCAGAAAAAAATCCATTTAAACTGAAAAATTGATTTCTTCTGTTCATTTAATTTTTTTACAAAAACAAAGCAAAAAATAAAGCGGTTTGAATGCTGCAAATACTAGGGATGCGCCGAATCCCGGATTCAGTTCAGGATTTGGGCCGAAGTCAGGCTTTTTTGGAAGGATTCAGTTTTGTCCGAATCCGCGGTCCCGGCCAACCGGATCCAAATCCTAATTAGGATAAATTAGCATATACTAATTAGCATTCAGAAAGGGTTAATGGTGAGGGGAAAAAAAAATTATTGCGCAGTGATTTTGATCACTAGATAATTAGGATTCGGTTCAGGATTCAGCCAAATCCCTCAGGGTGGGTTTGGGGGTTCGGGTGAACCCTAAAAAGTGGGTTCGGTGCATCCCTAAATACCCCTCCTAGTGACTTCCATAGAAACTCGCCAAGACTTTGCTTCCAAATTTTTTCCATGAAAATCCGCCACAGAAAAATGTGTTGCGAGTCAAAAAAAAGTCACGGTCGCGTCAAAAATGGCCAAACCGAATCCAAATCCTAATTACCGTATATACTCGAGTATAAGCCGAGTTTTTCAGCACCAAAAATGTGCTGAAAAACGAACCCTCGGCTTATACTCGAGTACTAGAACTTGCTGTGCACACACATTTCCGTGCGGACGAACATTTGCGCGTGTGCACAGACGTTCGCGTACGTGTGCGCAGCAAGTTGTCTAACCAAGCACCAAGTGCGACTGTTACACTTGGCACTCAGAGCTGCAGCGAAGTTTGATGCGCACTTATGTGCGTCCGTCCACAGAGCCGAGCTGTGAGCCTCAGGAGCCAATGGGTCTCTCCGGCAAAGAAAACAGAGCAGCTTACTTAGTGTAAGTACTCAGAGTTTCCGCTGTGGGCGGGCGGGTGTGGAGAGAGGGTACTGATCAGCCCGAATGTTGTATCGCAATCAGATACTTTTTTTATCTGCAGGTACACGCTATGGCGGCCCCGACTTTATCTAAAGCCGCCATGTATTGGTCCATACCCCTTACCAATTGTATAAGCACAGAGTGAATCCACTGGCCATAGGGTAGATTTCTTCTAAAAATAAGTTGTTATTGTTGTTGCTTCATGACTGTAACCTTAGCCAGATGCATGTGATGCCTGAGTTGCACTGTGATGTTATGGCTGCTGCTTTCCAGCAGGTGTGGAGATTGCCTGTTACTCGGCCATGCGCACAGCCAGCTCGTTCAGTACGTTAACTTCAATTTATAATATGGTCTAACCTAGCACCTTGCATTCAGAGCTGCAGCCAAGTTTGATATCTATTATTGATTGTTTGATATTATTATTGATTGATATCACATCATCTTGAACAACAGATTTGCTTAAAGTAACAGCTTTTAGACTATAATTATCCTAGATGTTACTACAGGCTAACCTGCATAACTTTACATTTATTCAGATTAAACCTCATCTGCTATTTCTCTTTCTGCTTTTCTCCTTGCAAACCATCTATAGAATAATTTATGACAGACTGCAAAGGCTGTGACCTGACACTCATTCATGTGGTATTATGGTATTATAACAACTCTGCTCTGTGCCACTCAAGTTTCTACCAAAGTACAACCCTTCCCAAGCCTTATGCATCTGTCTATGATGTGGAATAGTATCAAATAGAGGGCATCAACCTTTTATTCTATTACCTGCTTATAGAAGCTAATTAGATTTTCTTTTTGACGAGTTAGCATTCATTAATCTATGGTGCCTCTCTGTAATCATTATATTGTTTTATAATGTAATATAATGTAATATATCTATATCTAATCTAAATAGAATCCCCTATTACCTCTACAACTATGTTCTTAGAAGTAAAGTTGGCAGACTTATGGCACCAACCTTGGTCTAGTTGGATTTTGTGTGTGTATTTAACTGTGTGACCTGTGCTAATCTGTAGCTGCCAGCATGATATATTTATGAAGAGTTCACAGGGGGTCACGCTGAGTGTCTTTTAATTATTTATTTGATTATTGAAACTTAGCAGTAGCGGCTGCATTTCTCACCCTAGGCTTATACTCGAGTCAATAAGTTGTTCCAGTTTTCTTAGGTAAAATTAGGTACCTCGGCTTATACTCGGATCGGCTTATACTCGAGTATATACGGTAGCATACATTAGCATATGCTAGTTAGCATTCGGAAATGGTTAATGGCGAGGGGAAATTTTTTCTTTGTGTGCGGCGATTTTTAACCTCTTCCGATCCCAATTAACATATGTTAATTAGGATTCAGTTCAGGATTCGGCCGAATCCCTCAGGGTGGGTTTGGGGGTTCGGCCATACCCAAAAAAGTGGGTTCGGTGAATCCTTAAATACCCCTTCTAGTGATTTCCATAGAAACTTGCCAAGACTTCACTTCCAAATTTTTACGTGAAAATCCGCCACAGAAAAATTTGTTGCGAGTCAAAAAAAAAGTCGCGGTCGCATCAAAAATGGCCGAACCGAATCCAAATCCTAATTAGCATAAATTAGCATATACTAATTAACATTTAGAAAAGGTTAATGGTGAGGGGAAAAAAGTTTCTGGTGCGGTGATTTTGAACCCCTTCTGATAATTAGGATTCGGTTCAGGATTCAGCCGAATCCCTCAGGGTGGGTTCGGTGCATCCCTAAATACACCTTCTAGTGACTTCCATAGAAACTCGCCAAGACTTCACAATCCGCCGCAGAAAAATTTTTGCGAGTCAAAAAAAAGTCATGGTCGCATCAAAAAATGGCCGAACCGAATCCAAATCTTAATTATCATTTGCTAATTACCATTCGGAAAGCATTAATGGTGAGGGGAAAACATTTTTTGCGAGCGGCGACTTTTAACCCCTTCCGATCCTAATTAACATATGTTAATTAGGATTTGGTTCAGGATTTGGCGAATCCCTCAGGGTGGGTTCGGTGCATCCCTAAATACACCTCCTAGTGACTTCCATAGAAGCTCGCCAAGACTTTGCTTCCAAATTTTTTCTGTGAAAATCCGCCGCAGAAAAATTTGTTGCGTCAAAAAAAAGTTAAAAATGGCCGAACCGAATCCAAATCCTAATTAGCATAAATTAGCATATGCTAATTAGCATTCGGAAAGGGTTAATGATGAGGGAAATTTTATTTTTTTTTTTGCGTGCGCCGATTTTTAACCTCTTCCGATCTTAAATAACATATGTTAATTAGGATTCGGTTCAGGATTCGGCCGAATCCCTCAGGGTGGGTTTGGGGGTTCAGTCGAACCCAAAAAAGTGGGTTCGGTGTATCCCTAAATACATCTCCTTGTGACTTCCATAGAAGCTTGCCAAGACTTCACTTCCAAATAGTGATGAGCAATTTTTTTTTTTCGTGAAAATTTGCGCAGAAAAATTTTGATTAAAAAAATTTGCGGTTGCGTCAAAAATGGCCATGGTCACCTTACAAAAGACGCTTGGGGACAAAAAAAATCGCTCGACAAATGCGTTTCACAAATTTTTTGCCGTTTCGTGAATTTTCTTGCCGTTTTGCAATTTCAAATAGTGATGAGTAGTGATGAGCGAATCTGTTCCGTTTCGCTTCGCCGAAAAATTTGCAAATCTTTAAAAAGATCCGCGAAACGGCCAAAAATTCGCGAAACGGCGAAAATGTCGTGCGACAAAAAAAATCGCCCGCAGCTATTATTTTGTCGCGCGGCTATTGTTTCGTCGCCCGCGGCTATTGTTTCATCGCCCGCAGCTATTATTTTGTCGCGCGGCTATTGTTTCGTCGCCCGCGGCTATTATTTTGTCACGCGGCTATTGTTTCGTCGCCCGCGGCTATTATTTTGTCGCGCGGCTATTGTTTCGTCGCCCGCGGCTATTATTTTGTTGCACGCGGCTATTATTTCGTTGCGCGGCTATTGTTTCGTCGCCCGCGGCTATTACTTTGTCGCGCGGCTATTGTTTCGTCGCCCGCGGCTATTATTTCGTCGCGCGGCTATTGTTTCGTCGTACGCGGCTATTATTTCGGCGCGCGGCTATTCTTTTGACGCGCGCCTATTCTTTTGACGCCTGCGACAATTATTTTTGGACGCCGGCGACAATTTTTGGACGTGCGGCGAATTTTTCCGCTGCAAATTTTTTCATCCGTTTCACGAAACAATCCGCCAATGGCGAAACGCGGAAATTCACCGCGAATCCATGCCTGGCGAAACATTTCGCTCATCACTAGTGATGAGTGAATCTGTCCCGTTTTGCTTCGGCAAAAACATTTTAATTTCATTTTTTTGACACGTGGCAAATTTCTGCATGCATTTTGCTAGAAAATCCGCCAATGGCAAAATGCGAAAATTCACGTAGAATTCAAATTCAGACATTTTAGATCTGAAAAAATTTAAGATCACATGTTTTTGTACCTTTTTTCTAATTGGGGGAAAAACACAATATTGAATTTGAATCCATTTATTCAATAGGCCGATGTATGTTTGTTGATGGAAACCTTTCCTAATGGGTTAATCTCAATATGTTTTATGAGGATTTTGGTCGCATCATATTAAATGACAGTTTTGCTGCCGGAAAGTAACGCAGGATTCCCACAGATTAGATTTTTCTATATTGGAAATCCGTTTCTGTGTAACTAATTGAATTGTTGCCAGGGAGTTTAATGATAGAAGGTTACACGTAGCTGTAGGCAGCGGTGAGAGCCGGGAAGCCAAGAGCTCCAGCAGTTTAACTGATATAATAAAATGGTTTCTCATCCCCTTTGTTGCTCTGCTGGAAAATGACCCCCAAGTTGCAGCTACAGAAGCAAATCTCTTTCTACTTGTGTCACGTACAACAGAACATAAGCAGATAAACTATTGTTTCTATGGTTTCTCTCTGCTCTTCAGGATGTCGGGTTTAGTTGGGTGTCGAGCCAGATTCTGGGTGTCTAGATGTTGAGATGCCAATAGCTTTGGATATTAAGTTACCCAAACCTCCATTAAAGGTATTAATAGAATCTGCCATCATGACATCTCTAGCTTTCATCATTTGCTTTAGTAGCCGATGAATGACACTGCCTAGAGTTACACGGCTTGTCATCCACAATAATCCCCAAATCCTTCTAAATAAAAGCAACCCCAACATTTTAAAGGAGAACGAAAGGCATTTTGGAATTTACTACCAATAGATTAGCCATAATACAGAAAGCTTTACCATACATGAACAAACAGCCCTAGAAGCTCCCTCTGTTTGTTTAATATGTTTGTTTAAGCAGCTGCCATTTTAGCTTGGTCTCAGTAGCTTCCTGCTGCAGCTCTGGCTGCTGGTAGATGTATGTATGTATAACTTTATAACTAATACAGATTACACAGCACAGTTGGGAGGGGAAGCAAGAGTTGATGGGAGGGGGGTAGAGAACAGGAGGGGGAGGAGGAGAAGGAAGGGGGAGTGTCAGGACCTGCCTGTACTTGAACTCTGGATTCTATATTAGGCAGGTTCTGCATTATATTCACTCCTTTCTGCTCCATTGTTCAGACTTGCCACCTCCTCCTCCCTTAGTTAGCCCAGGTGGTTGCAATTGGACAATTATCGGGCTTTATAAGCCAGTTAGAAGCAACCCCTGGTTGCTTGTTCATTAAGCCCTTTTTGTGATCCTGTATCCGTACCTGCCTGACTCCTACCTGGTTCCTGCACCTGTACCTGCCCGTGTTCCTGCCTGACTCCTGCCTGGTTCCGTTCGCTCCACCCCGTTCCTCGTCTCCTGTCCCTGACTTCTGTTGGATCTCCCGGTATTTGACCTCGGCCTGTTTATTTGACTGCTCTGCCTTCAGCCTGCCTCTGACCACCGCCTGTTATTCGGACCCTTCTTGCCTGCTGTTAGTCCTGACCCTCTGCCTGCTTAATGGACTTGTATTGTTTGCCGCCTGCCTCTGACCACTGCCCGTTTTATGGACTTTGTATTTCTTGCTCAATCCTTATAATAAATGTCTCTGCATCCCAACATGCCTTCTTCCTATCTACAACAACAGTACCCTTTATATCTGTATTACACAGCATATAGGCTCCTACCTGCCAGCCACCCACCTGTGGCTGTACCTGACAGGGAGAGATGGGAGGTGGAGGAAGAGAAGGGAGGGGGAGAGAGCAGAAAGGAGCAAACTGAGCAGACTCGTGCCCTTGCCCTGAAGGATTTTTCTGAGAGAGGAAGTCTGATACAGAAGAACATGTTTACACTAAAGAAGACAAGAAATGCTGTGTTTCTTTTGACAGAGGACTCAGTGCAGCATTTCTGTGAGTGCTTATGAATGTATTTACATAGATCTTTCCGATAAAGTTTACTTAGTTTTTACCTTTCCTTCTCCCTTACTGTATAACCCTAACATTCATTTTATTTTTACCCAGTTGCATTAACACTGAACACACATTAAAATGAGTGTTTCTTTCCTACAGCGGCGGTGTTTGCAGCGCCATAAACTGCAGTGCTACCGGATATCCACGGGGAAACGTGTTGATTATTAGTTATAAACAAGAGAAACTAATGGCAATAATGTAACAGCGCAGGCCCCGTGTTTTATTAGCCGTATTCAAATGTAACTCTCTCAACTGATTTGTATTCTGATTCAGACATTTATGGTTCCTTTTCTGCCGGCGCTCGTTGATATATTGCACTCATACCGTACAGGGGAAGGGAAAAATTCCATATTCTCAAAATTTGTTTCATATTTGTAGAGTGATTGCTCTAATTAAGGTTTCCATGCAAGGTTTTAAAGGCAAAATCCAACCGTATGACGGAAGCAAAATGTGTGTGTAACATTTCTTTAGTAGGTTGGTGGACAGTGTCGGACTGGGACCCCAGGGGCCACCAGAAAACCTTAGCCCCTAGGCCAACTCTCTGAACTATTTTACCTCCTTTCCTCACCCAACCTCTTCATTCCCCAAGTCTCTTTTATTTACATGCTAGCATATATTCTTCCATCTATTCCTCCTCTTTCTTCCCATTCAGAAATAGGGAATGGCCATGAAACAGGCCAAATGGTCAGAAGCAGGAGGGCCCACTGATACCTGGGCCCCCCGGGAGTTTTCCTGGTATCCTGGTGGGCCAGTCCCACACTGTTGGTGGAGGTAAAGGGGTGAAGGCCAAACCAGTGTAGCTTAGCTCAAATAGAAGGATATTTCAACATGGGAGACCAGGGGCATAAATACAGAGGAAGCAGACCCTGCCCAGGAGTAGGGATGTAGCGAACCTCAAAAATTCCGCCAAAAAGTGCAACCTTAATTCCGCCAAAAAGTGCGAAAGTTTGCGAACTTTGCGAACCCCATAGACTTCAATGGGAAGGCAAACTTTAAAACCTAGAAAAGCCATTTCTGGCCAGAAAACTGATTTTAAAGTTGTTTAAAGGGTGCCACGACCTGGACAGGGGCATGCAGGAGGGGGATAAAGGGCAAAAATTTCTCTGAAAAATACGTTGTTGACACAGCGTTGCGTAAAACCGCAAGCTATTCCTATGTATACGCAAAGGCAGCTGGCAGACCTAGCGGAAATACGCGATGTTTTTTGCTATTTCGCACTATTAGCACCATGGAAATGGGATTTGCTTACGTCACCAGTACTAGGCTGAAAAACGCCATGTGTGGCTTGTGCGGCGTTTTTAGGCCGAGAAAAAACGCAGCGGAAAAACGCCACGTGTGGCATCAGCCTAAGGCGAACCCAAATTGCGAACATGCGCGAAAAGTTCGCAAACTTGTGAACACCCGATGTTCGCGCGAATTAGTTCGCCGGGGAACAGTTCGCTACATCTCTACCCAGGAGGAGTGTAGGAGTCCCAGCAAGGCCTTAATTAATGAGCGATTTCGGTATATACTCGAGTATAAGCCGATCCGAATATAAGCCGAGGTACCTAATTTTACCTAAGAAAACTGGAAAAACTTATTGACTCGAGTATAAGCCTAGGGTGGGAAATGCAGCCGCTACTGCAGATTTTCAATAATCAAAATAAATACCAATAAAATTACATTAATTGAGGCATGAGGGATGTTGAGATTTTTATCCCAACTGCAGAATAACATCTGTATGATGGCGACCGCAATCGCTGGAAGGGGTCGTGCAGGTCAGATTTTCTTTTAAAAATGGCGTGTATTTCTCCCGACTCGAGTATAAGCCGAGGGTTAATTTTTCAGCCCATTTTTGGTGCTGAAAAACTCGGCTTATACTTGAGTACATAAGGTATCTTGGTATATTAGGTCAGTTTACCAATGTTTTGGGGCCCAAAATGGAATTTGCTATGGGACCCAGTGACATCTAGTTACGCCAGTGATGGAAACATTACTTATACATTTAGAAAATATAGGGCAGTAAGGAAGAAATAGAATATTAGGAACTGATTGCTTCACATACTAAGACCAATCACTGACTATTCTATTCCCCTACTATTCTAAGCCCCCACAGGACCCAACGGTGCTTGACAGATCAAACCCGCCATATTTTTTTTTTGACATAAAAAAAATAACAAAACATTCATAAATCATAATTTATGGGAATTATTTTTGCAAAACTTGAATTTTTTGGGAAAAATTTCAAAAAAACGCAAAATTTTTTGAAAAACAATATCAGGAAAGTCGAGTACAAGCAAAAACCCTTTTGTAAATCTTGAAAATATCTAGAAGTAAAAAAAAAAAAAAATCGACTTTTTCTAAAAATTGCTTAGTAAATGTGCCCCTAAGACTTGAGTTTCCCTTAAGTGGGTGGGGTTTGGCCACAGCTTTATTGAATGATGTCAACCAGGTAAACCAGGTAAACTCTTCTCCATTATAACCAAAAATGATGTGTATATCTACACAATTAGATACACACCCAGATGCCAGCCACTGCAACCGCGGGGGGCATGTAACGTACCACCTATTAAACATACCCCAAAGGGCAAGGAACAAATTCAAAAATACCCTCCCACACCTGTGACAATGTGCCCAAAGTATCAGTAACAAAGTCGTATAATAGAACAAGATTAACTTTACCATTGTGCATGAAACAACATTCAGGTTCTAGAAACGCAAAAAGAAAAAAGGGGGTGGGATGATCGGTCTCCATTTTGGGTGCCAGACACGCTGCTAGGTGCCTGTGATGGGGAAGGGTAAGGCTTTCCCCTTTAATATACCATCCCTCCCACAGAACATCCAACCAATCCTGTACCACCACGTAGCAGCTCCCAGGGTTATCTCCGCCCCCAGCACCTCCCCACAGTCCGAGGCACCCTTCGTTTACCACTTTGATGCCCAAAAGAAGACATTTTTATTTAGACTTACACTATATGGCTGTACTATAAGATACCAGTCCCTGTGCCCTATGAAATAACTAAAGGTGCCCATACACGTGAAGATCCGCTCACTTGGCGAGGTCTACCCTACGGGTGGGCGATATCGGGGGGCCAAACGATCGAATTATAATGGCGGCAATGGGGCAGTCGGTTCGGGGACCGCATCAATGAGCCGGTGCGGTCCCCGATCCGACTGAATCTTTTAACCTGCCCAATCGATATCTGCCCAATTTCAGGCCAGATGTCGGTCGGCCAGGCCCCTCGTTCCTGCCCCTACATGGGCCGATAAGCTGCCGAATCAGTCCAAGGGACCCGTGTATGGGGACCTTAATTTTTGATCTCTACAAATCAAGTTTCTCTACTTTTTTTATATTTTTACCCATGAATGAAATGATCGACTGCCATAACTGCTCTGCACCCACACCCGCTGAAGGATGATTGATTGCACCCTAATACTATTCCTTTTGCCAGCAAGTTCATATTTGTTCCTTTGCAACAGGAACACCATATCTCAGCAGAGCATTGTTAATCATTAGAATCATTTATTAATGAGCTTTGGGACGGAGCCCAGTAGAACTGATTAACTCTGGTGCATATCCTGCACAAATTGCTGGGGGAACAGGAAAGAAACCCCACACAGCCAAAAACCAACACATTCGCCCAGCACCCAGGGCCGAGACCAACAGCTTGCTGGGTAATTAATGCTTCTGTGCCTGGATCTTGTTATTATATAGAAGCACTTTTCATATCTAGATTGTAAGCTCTACGGGGCAGGGACCTCCATCCTCTTGTGTCTTTGATTCTTGACTTATTGTAACTGTATCTTGTATTTATCTGTATTTATTGTTATAGTGTGTATTTATCTATTATTATCTTAATAACCCCCTGTTTGTATTAATGTATTCTACTGTACAGCGCTGTGTACATAAGTAGCACTTTATAAATAAAGATATACATTAGGGATGGGCGAAATGTTTCCCCGGGCATGGATTCGCGGTGAATTTCCGCATTTCGTCATTGGCGGATTGTTTTGCGAAACGGAATAGAATAGTTGCACGTCCAAATTGTTGCAAGAATCGTCGTAGGCGTGAAAAGAATAGTCAGAGGTGACAATTTTTTTTCTCTGTGTCATTTTCGCTCATTACTAATATACATACATACAATAAAGGACACATAGGGGCCCATTCATTAAAGCACGAATGAGAAAAATGTGTATTTTTTCTAATTGTTAGAACTTTTCTTATTGACCACGATACTAACGTTAAAATAGTGGTTTTCGTTAAATTCCACAAAAAAGTCGTGGACTTTTTTCGTAAAGACTACGACCATTTCGGAATTCATTCAAGCTTCGGTATGGTGACTTTCCTTGGGCCGTGTTGGAGCTGCAGAGTGCCATTGAGCCCTATGGGAGACTTTTCTTGGGCCGGGTTGGAGCTGCAGAGTGCCATTGAGCCCTATGGGAGACTTTCCTTGGGCCGGGTTGGAGCTGCAGAGTGCCATTGAGCTCTATGGGAGACTTTCCTTGGGCCGGGTTGGAGCTGCAGAGTGCCATAGAGCCCTATGGGAGACTTTCCTTGGGCCGGGTTGGAGCTGCAGAGTGCCATTGAGCCCTATGGGAGACTTTCCTTGGGCCGGGTTGGAGCTGCAGAGTGCCATTGAGCCCTATGGGAGACTTTCCTTGGGCCGGGTTGGAGCTGCAGAGTGCCATAGAGCCCTATGGGAGACTTTCCTTGGGCCGGGTTGGAGCTGCAGAGTGCCATTGAGCCCTATGGGAGACTTTCCTTGGGCCGGGTTGGAGCTGCAGAGTGCCATTGAGCCCTATGGGAGACTTTCCTTGGGCCAGGTTGGAGCTGCAGAGTGCCATTGAGCCCTATGGGAGACTTTCCTTGGGCCAGGTTGGAGCTGCAGAGTGCCATTGAGCCCTATGGGAGACTTTCCTTGGGCCAGGTTGGAGCTGCAGAGTGCCATTGAGCCCTATGGGAGACTTTCCTTGGGCCGGGTTGGAGCTGCAGAGTGCCATTGAGCCCTATGGGAGGCTTTCCTTGGGCCAGGTTGGAGCTGCAGGGTGCCATTGAGCCCTATGGGAGACTTTCCTTGGGCCGGGTTGGAGCTGCAGAGTGCCATTGAGCCCTATGGGAGGCTTTCCTTGGGCCGGGTTGGAGCTGCAGAGTGCCATTGAGCCCTATGGGAGACTTTCCTTGGGCCGGGTTGGAGCTGCAGAGTGCCATTGAACCCTATGGGAGACTTTCCTTGGGCCAGGTTGGAGCTGCAGAGTGCCATTGAACCCTATGGGAGACTTTCCTTGGGCCGGGTTGGAGCTGCAGAGTGCCATTGAGCCCTATGGGAGACTTCCAAAATCATGCACTGAAGGATCAAAGTTGGAAAGGTTTTCGTGCTGTTTATGATTGTTCAGATACAAAAATTTTGTGACTTTCGGATCATAACTACCATATTTTCATTTGACCGAAAAAAGAAAGTCATATAAACGTCATATAAACTCGACATGGTAGAAATTCAAATTAAACTCGATCATTGCTGTATTTATAAAATGTCACAATAATGCTGTTTCAAAAATCGCAAATTTGTAGTTAAAATTCAATACTTAGGGGGCTGTTCCTGCTGAATTGTGCTTAGTACAGGGGAACCCCTATGTGCCATAGTTTTATGGTATCTCTCTGTACAGGCTATGAGCAAACTTAGGGGGCTGTTCCTGCTGAATTGTGCTCAGTACAGGGGAACCCCTATGTGCCATAGTTTTATGGTATCTCTCTGTACAGGCTATGAGCAAACTTAGGGGGCTGTTCCTGCTGAATTGTGCTTAGTACAGGGGAATCCCTATGTGCCATAGTTTTATGGTATCTCTCTGTACAGGCTATGAGCAAGCTTAGGGGGCTGTTCCTGCTGAATTGTGCTAAGTACAGGGAATTCCAATGCTGCTAAATTTTAGGTTAAACTCCTATAATATCAGCTATGACCTCTGTTCACTTCCCAATGGAGGATATTAACTGTAGGGTTATAGTAGGGGTTAAGGATGAGATGCTGGGAATTGTATTACAATAAAAGCTCAAGGTCAACACATTGGGCAATTCTGATTGATATCAGAAAGAGTTTAGTTCGTGTAGATTTGATTTCTGTAAATTCGAACAAGTAGCTGCCATATTGTTCCTCATCTGGCTTTCAAGTTAAATTCCATCTCTCAATAAACATTCATGGAAAAACAATTTTTAAAATGCTTCTTACTAGCATATTGAACTTTCAAATGCCATGAATTGTAGAGATGGAGAAAAAAATGTAAAAATCGGCTGCTGGGGGTGAGGGGGGGGGGGGATATCACTCCAACTTGCAGCGCAGCAGTAAAGTGTGCCTGAGTCTGAGCTTTCAGCCAGCGCTACACATTATAACTGCTTTCAGCTAACCTATTGTTTCTCCTACTCCCATGTAACTGGAGGAGTCCCAAGCCGGACTTGGATTTTTTACTATTGAGTGCTATTCTGATACCTACTGGGAGCTGCTATCTTGCTCCCTTCCCATTGTTCTGCTGATTGGCTGCTGGGGGTGAGGGGGGGGATATCACTCCAACTTGCAGCACAGCAGTAAAGTGTGCCTGAGTCTGAGCTTTCAGAAGAAGCCTGCACTACACATTAGAACTGCTTTCAGCTAACCTACTGTTTCTCCTACTCCCATGTAACTGGAGGAGTCCCAAGCCGGACCTGGATTTCTTACTATTGAGTGCTATTCTGATACCTACTGGGAGCTGCTATCTTGCTCCCTTCCCGTATTCCATACAACACCCCCCCGCCTATGTGTTGCTATGAGACATTCCTTTACTACGGCTGAAGTCCTGATAAGCTCGTTATCATCTTTATTGCCATCTGGAGATTTCTAGGCAAAACAGAAATTATTGATGTGCAATTTAAATGGCCGGCCCCGCGGTTACCATTTATCCCAGCTACAACAGCGCTGGAGTCTCCCCCCCCCCAACAGTGACAACTCAATTTCTCTGAGCAACAGGTTCGTGGATGAGAAAACTAGATTTTCAGTCAAACGATAATGTTAACGAATTACGGACACGAGAGCCTTTGTGTAATCAAAGCTTCCCTCCCACATTGGCTCAGCAGGAACAGCCTCGGCGCACAATGTGTATTGAACATGGAACTGTGCCTTATTGATGCTATTGGTTAAAGGGTAAGACAGATGATGAATTTGTTTCTAAGCTCCAGGGACATGAAGCCAGGCCCGGGGGAGGGGAGGGGGGTATCATGTAATGTACAAATGGGGGAGAACTAAGAGGACCTGGAATCCTATCTAATATCAATAGTTTATCATGTCGCTAACAACCTTGAACAGGACTCGAGCCTCAAAGCCTAGAAATATTGCTGAAAATGTAGAAGCTTGAGCTGAAATATCTTGTCAGTAAAGAATTGCTTAGCAGGTCTTAGTAGGACTATTATTGCTTCCTGGAAAGCCACCAAGGATATGGTGAATGGCTTTTTAATGACATGCTTTCCTGTTGGGCTATTCATTCCCCAGTGACAGCTACAACAGCATTTCCTAATCTTTTTATTTTATCCCCATATTCTCATCATTGTACCGAGACCGCATCTGTTTGAACCATTACTACAAAGACAATAAGGGTTTAGTATGTCCATGGTCTTAGAATCACTGCATGGTTCCCAGTAGCTACCACAGAGTTAGGCTGGACCCCCTAGTTAGACCCAGAGCTTAAATTGAATCACAGTAATGTTCCATGTAAGCCAGTAGCTACCACAGAGTAAGGCTGGACCTCCTAGTTAGACCAAGAGCTTTGGTTGAATCACAGCAATGTTCTCTGTAAGCCAGTAGCTACCACAGAGTTATCCTGGACCCCCTAGTTGGACCCAGAGCTTTGGCTGAACCCTGACAATGTTCCCTGTAAGCCAGTAGCTACCACAGAGTTAGGCTGGACACTCTGGTTTGGCCCAGAGCTTTGGTTGAATCACAGCAATGTTCCCTGTAAGCCAGTAGCTACCACAGAGTTAGGCTGAACCCCCTAGTTGGACCCAGAGCTTTGGTTGAATCACAGCAATGTTCTCTGTAAGCCAGTAGCTACCACAGAGTTAGGCTGGACCCCCTAGTTGGACCCAGAGCTTTGGTTGAATCACAGCAATGTTCTCTGTAAGCCAGTAGCTACCACAGAGTTATCCTGGACCCCCTAGTTGGACCCAGAGCTTTGGCTGAATTATGACAATATTCCCTGTAAGCCAGTAGCTACCATAGAGTTAGGCTGGACCCCCTAGTTGGATCCAGAGCTTTGGCTGAATTATGACAATGTTCCCTGTAAGCCAGTAGCTACCACAGAGTTATCCTGGACCCCCTAGTTGAACCCAGAGCTTTGGCTGAATTATGACAATGTTCCCTGTAAGCCAGTAGCTACCATAGAGTTAGGCTGGACCCCCTAGTTGGATCCAGAGCTTTGGCTGAATCATGATAATGTTCTCTGTAAGCCAGTAGCTACCACAGAGTTAGGCTGGACCCCCTAGTTGGACCCAGAGCTTTCGTTAAATCATGAAAATGTTCCCTGTAAGCCAATAGCTACCACAGAATTAGGCTGGACCCCCTAGTTGGACCCAGAGCTTTCGTTAAATCATGACAATGTTACCTGTAAGCCAATAGCTACCACAGAATTAGGCTGGACCCCCTAGTTGGACCCAGAGCTTTGGTTGAATTACATCAATGTTCTCTGTAAGCCAGTAGCTACCACAGAGTTATCCTGGACCCCCTAGTTGGACCCAGAGCTTTGGCTGAACTATGACAATGTTCCCTGTAAGCCAGTAGCTACCATAGAGTTAGGCTGGACCCCCTAGTTGGACCCAGAGCTTTGGTTGAATCACAGCAATGTTCTCTGTAAGCCAGTAGCTACCACAGAGTTAGGCTGGACCCCCTAGTTGGACCCAGAGCTTTGGTTGAATCACAGCAATGTTCCCAGTAAGCCAAATGAGTGGATCACAATGTGTATGGCCCCCTTAAGGCCTTGAGGCCTCAGAAAGAAGGCGACACACAATCTGGAAGATTACAGTCTCAAAAGATCGCAAAGATCCAAACCATATAGTTAAAAAAATCTCCTGTTAAACCCAATCTGCCATATTTGCAGGTAGAAAGAGCTTGAGAGGCAATATTAGTATCCCAGAGGCATCTCCTATCCAACTGGACATAATAGAGGTTGTTTTGCATTAAATAATCAGTTATTCACAGGCATGCTAATTGGTTCTGCCACATCTGTTTGGGATGAAAAGACCATCAGCAAATTATTATCATCTCTTTGCTTGTCCTTCTTTAATCTATACAATAGAGGAAAAATGGATTATCAACAATACATAGAGATACCAGGAGAAAATACATTCAGGTTCAGGATGAAGAACATACTTTTATTCTTATTTCTTGGCAATGTCTTAATAGCACTATATCAACACATTATTAATATACAGTATCTTAAAATGCAGGTACAACTTGTAATTGTAATGGAATCCAGAATGTACTGAATGTAAAGAAGTGTAAGGCTGAATAGCCAGAGGATGACTGATGTGGTTGGCAATGGCCACTATAATAAAATGTATATTGCAATATACGGAACCATCAATCCCTGTTTTGACACAAGTGAGATGTAGAACTATAATGTGGTTTGATTACTGCCTCTGCTGCACAAGAAAAGTATGGTGAGTCCTTGAACCCTAAAGAAGGTCCACCAGTGAAGCATCAATAGTGGGATGAAGAATTTACTCCAATCAGAGCCCAAACATTTCTATTTCTCATTCCCATCTAGCTCTACTTGGGTTCCAAGCTGTTATACCTGAAGGTGGAACCACATTGCTTAGAACATTTATAGTAGGTCCTAAGCCAATCTAGATTGACACTAAAGGTTAACGGGATCTCCAGGACAAACCAGAGTGATCTGTTAGAGCTCAACAGGTGGAGAATGTGCAGTTCTTAATAAGGGATTTAGACGAGCAGATGTCCTATCATTGTAGAAAAAAATTAAAAGGTTATAACAGATATAGATTGCAGATTAGTCCCAGATCCAATTAGCAACGTCTTAAGTGCCTACACGGAAGGTTTTTCACCACCAGTTCCTTTATTGTGTCTCCTTTATGAATGAAAATGTGATATGTTGTTACATAGTTCAAAGCAAAGGATGTCCCAAAACATTTCTGAAAGGCTTTAGGTCTTGTTAGATGGATTCAGCCAAGTAGTCAAGTCATGCCAGGGAAGTAGATCCATATATACCCTCACGGTTATAGGAAAACTGGTCCCAAGTCAACAAGAAAAAATCAGAATCCAAACCTAATCAAACTAAAGACTTGTGTTAAGTGGCAACTCTCAGTAGGCATGTACCCAGCTGGAAATGCAGGAACTTAATGAGGGGTTTTGGAGGCTTCCAGCTCCCTAATTGGCCCCCGGGGCAAATAGTAATAAGAGAAAGAGAACTACAGAGTTAATCTGCCTGGGACAAGGCTGCGGCTTTGCAGGTATTTTTGAACTACAAAAACAAGTAAAACCAAGCTGATATCCCACAGATATCAGAAGTAATGGTTAACATCAGGGGGTACAGGGGGTAGTGTAGGTGGAGGGAGGTCAAAGCTAATTTTGGCGGTTGCAAAGGGGACAGGGAAGATAATGGGTCGGTTTTTGTATAATTGGGGAAAGGATGAAGATCAGTGGTGGAATTTGCAAAAATTGGGGTGTTTCTGGGGCAAATCAGGGGAGTAGCAGTGCCAACAAGAGCCATTTTTTTTTATTGGAACCCCATTTTACATGCTGACAGGGCCCACCCTCCAGGGGGCCTAGGTGACTACTGGGCTAATAAGTGAGCAACTGAGGGGAGGGCCTTGCTAACATAGTAGTATGGGGATTACCGATACCAGATAGATGTGCAGAAAGATCCCTCTGTAGACAGCCACTCATCATTGCTCTAGCACAGTGGTTCTCAACCAGCGCCGGATTTGTCCTTTCGGCGCCCCTAAGCCACCCCCGTTGGTCGCCCCTAAGCCCCCCCCCGTGTGCGCATGCGCAAATGCGGAACCACCACCACCCGGTCGCGAGCGCGCATGCGCAAGCATTTAAAGTCCGATACGGAGCAGTGGGGAGAGGTCCCCATTGCTCCGTAAGGGAGGCAAACTTACACATTTTATTGCGGCGGGGCGGCATGCCGCCCCTAAATTTTTGCCGCCCTAGGCCCGGGCCTTTGTGGCCTCGCCACAAATCCGGGCCTGTTCTCAACCTGTGGGTCGGGATCCCTATCACACATATTTCCGATGGTCTTAGGAATAATTTTATGGTTGGGGGTCACCACAACATGAGGAACTGTATTAAAGGGTCGTGGCATTAGGAAGATTGAGAACCACTGCTCTAGCAGCAGGAAAACTGCAAAAGTCATCTCTTCCCCGGCTTTTCAACAGGATTGTGGTGCTGTTGTAGGATATTAATCCTTCTTACAAGAAGTATCAGCCCAGGTTCAGCCACCATATGAAATGAAGGATACACAATGTGAAGGACATGAAGGACATTCAATGTGAAACTAGTGATGATCCAGAACCTACAGAGATTTAGTGGGTTAAGAAGGATAATCTTTATCCTCTACATTCAACCTTCAGAAGGAAGTGAATTCTTGCTGGTAACCACTCTAGGAATGCATTTCCAGTATTGAGGATCCAAGTTACCCATTACCATGATCCAAAAAGGGATCTACTCTTGGTTTCTTCCATAGCCAACCCCACCACCCAACCCCCCCCCCACTGTCAGACTTCACTTTATACAACTCGCTCAAGAATGGAATCAAAACACAATCAGTGGTTCATGTGAAAAAGTACAGCCATAAACCTACGGCTGCTAGTGGGAAAAATACTACTAGCTCAAATACTCCAATCCTGAATTGGATTATTGAACATTCATTCTAGACAATGCACAATACGCTCCAGCGGGATCATTTACTGCAATTTTGAGTGCAACGCACCCTGGCATTATGCTAGTGTTATTAGTAGTAATAGTAGTAGAAGTACCTTGTATTATTTGCATTGTAATTATGTTATTTATATTATTATTAGTAGTAATACCATTATTAGTAGTAGTATCCTGTAGTAGTAGTAGTATTATTATTAGTATCCTGTATTATTATTTTTAGTTGTAGTAGTAGTACGCTGTATTATTATTATTATTTATTTTAATTTATTTCAATTATTATTTGTATTATTATTATTAGTAGTAGGAATAGTAGTAGCACCTTGAATGATTAGTATTATAATTATGTTGTTTATATTATTAGTAGTACCATTATTAATATTATTATTATTAGTAGTAGTAGTAGTAGTAACATTAGTAGCAGTAGCAGTAGTAGTAGTACCTTGTATTATTAGTATTATAATTATGTTATTTTTATTATTATTATTAGTTGTAGTAGTGCCATTATTAGTAGTATTATAAATAGTATTATCCTGTAGTAGTAGTAGTATTACTATTATTATTATTATTATTAGTAGTAGTAGTAGTAGTAATAGTGCTGCTACCCTGTATTATTATAATTAGTATTATTATTTTATGTTATTTCTATTATTATTATTATTATTATTATTATTAGTAGTAGTAGTAGTAGTAGTAGTAGTATATTATTCCTATTATTATTAGAAGAAATAGTATTATTGGTAATAGTATTATTATTATTAGTACCTGTAGTAGTAGTAGTAGTATCTTATTATTATTATGCTGTTCCTGATATAGTTTTATTATGATGCTATTTTTATGATATTATTTCTATTAGTAGAAGTAGTAGCAGTGGTAATAATTATTATTGTTATTATTGTATTATTTCTATTGTTAGTTGACCCCAGTGCTATACCCAGTCGCGGCCAATCAGCTTTCATTTGTCTTGAGCAGCTCAAATAATAAAAGCAAATCTCTGAGTGGAGTTTTGGATTATTGCCCTGGGGCAGCTTTTCTTGTCATCCCGATAGAAGCTAAAATAGCAATTTGCAGTAAAACCCCCCCCCCCAAAGTCTAATTGCAAAGCCTGGTAAATGCAGCTATTACACTAATAGGTTCCTTCCTGCCCCGTATTCCTTATATTTCTATGTGCTTTTAAGGTGTCAGCCCCTGTACTATAGGCTGCTCGTTGCATTAGCCCCATAACCTTTGGCCATTTTCCATAGAGGTCGGAGTCTGGTCAGGCGTGGAAGCCCCATGGCGCATCATTCATAACAATAACGTTGGCGGAGGGAGACGCGGGTTTGTTATTCCCGGACCCCCGTCGGGGGCAGTTGGGAGGAACATGAAAGCTGGGCCTTTACAAAGGGTGTATTCTTGTGGTAAATCTGAAAAATTATACTCCATGCAAAATAGGTCAGCGCCGAACCAACCTTCCCCTCTTCATTATTCTATATTTAGGCAACAAACATTCCCTTTGTGCCGCACAGGAGGAGTAGGAGGATGAGAGAGAAGCAAATTGCATCGACTTCCTTCATTTGATCTCTCGCCAGCGGCACGGCTCTCGAATACCTAATGCCTCTCTCATTCCCAATACAATGGGCCACTCTCGCTGCTCTCAGCTCTCTCGTGATGGGGGGCCCGGCGAGGTGCGTTTCTTCTGATCCGGCTTCGTGACTAGTGATGAGTGAATCTGTCCCGTTTCTGTCCCGAATCTTTCAAAAGATTCGCAAAACGGTGCATAAAAAAAAACGTTGCACGCGGCTATTCTTTTGTCGCCCGCATCTGTTCTTTTGTCACCCACGGCTATTATTTTGTCGCCCGCGGCTATTATTTTGTCACCCACGGCTATTCTTTTATCACCCGGGGCTATTATTTTGTCGCCCGCGGCTATTATTTTGTCACCCACGGCTATTCTTTTGTCGCCCGCAGCTATTCTTTCATTGCCCGTGGCTATTCTTTCGTCGTCCGCGACTATTTTTTCGTCATGCGGCTATTATTTTGTCGCCTGGCGAATTTTTTTCATTTCACGAAACAATCCACCAATGGCGAAACGTGGAAATTTGCCGCGAATCCATGCTGGCGAAACATTTCGCCCATCACTAATTGTGACTATTGCTGTAATACCGGCTGCTGCTTCCGGGCCTGGTACCTCACCTTGCCCACATAAGGGGGCACCATTTTACTACACGTTTGCACCACTTAGGGCTCTTGCCTAGTGATGAGCCAATCTGTCCACTGAAAAATTTGCAAAACTACTGAAAAATTAACGAAACTGCATGACTTTTTTGACCTGACAACTAGTGATGAGCGAATCTGTCCCATTTCGCTTTGTCGAAAAATTCACAAAATGACAGCAAAATTCTCGAAATGGCAAAAAATTTGCAATTCGGGTTTGTCGCACAATTTTTTTGTCGCCTGCAGCCATTTTGACGCGCCCTTGTCTTTTTAGACGCAACCGCGTCCATTTTGACGCGGCAAAAAATTCGCAAAACAGGTTTGTTGCACAATTTTTTTTTGTCGCCTGCAGCCATTTTGATGCGACTGTGCCTATTATTACGTGACCCCGCCTATTTTGAAACGATCTCGAGTTATTATTGTTATTAGTAGTAGTAGTACCATTAGTAGTAGTAGTAGTAGCAGCAGCAGCAGTAGCAGTATTAGTAATGGTAGTAGTACCTTGAATTATTAATATTATAATTAATAATGTTATTTATATTATTATTAGTAGTAGTACCATTATTATTAGTATTATTATTATTGCCTAGTGGTGAGCCAATCTGTCCACTGAAAAATTAGCAAAACTGCTGAAAAATTCACAAAATGCCAGGACTGTCTCGTTTCGCTTCACCGGAAAAAATGTGAAACAACAGCAAAATTCTCGAAACAGCGGAAAAATCGCGAAACGGGTTTGTCGCACAATTTTTTTTGTCGCCCGCAGCCATTTTTGCGTGGCCTTTTTCCGTGTGACCACGCCCATTTTTAATGTGACCGCCCCTATTTTGTCGCAACCTTGCCCATTTTGGCCAACCACTACTTTTTTTTGACACGCAAATTTTTTGGCAGTGAATTTTCTCAGAAGTTTCGCATAACAACTCGTCCATGGCGAAATTAGGAAATTTACTGCAAATCTATGCCAGGCGAAAAAATTCACTCATCCCTACTGACAACTAGTTATGAGTGTATTTTTTAGCCAGGCATAGATTCACATAGGGGTTGGTAGCACTAGATAGTAGTGATGGGCGAATGGATTTGCGGTGAATTTCCGCGTTTCGCCATTGGCGGATTATTTTGTGAAACGGATGAAAAAAATAGTAGCCGTGTGACAAAATAATAGCTGCGGGCGACAAAATAATAGCCATGCGACAAAATAATAGCCGCGCAACAAAAGAATAGCTGTGGGTGACAAAAGAATAGCCGTGCGACAAAAGAATAGCCGTGGCCGACAAAAGAATAGCTGTGGCCGACGAAAGAATAGCCGCGGGCGACAAAGGAATAGCCGCCGGTGACAATTTTTTTTTCGCGAATTTTTCGCCGTTTCGTGAATCTTTTTAAAGATTCAGGAATTTTCCGGCAAAGCAAAACGGGACAGATTCGCTCATCACTAGTAGATGGGTATTGGGTTACTGCCTCCACTTACAGTATATTATCTACATATTTATACACACATAGATAAGTTTGTGTTTTTGTGTTGCACCTCTCAGCTCTACTTTGCGTTATTATGGCAATGTCAGTTAGAGGGAAACACAACTTCAAGCCTCGGGGAGCCAATACAAGTTTTTCCTCCCCATTGATGCATAAATATGGCCAGTTTACAGAACAAGAAAGAAAAAGACTTAAAAAGTTCTGTCCCTCTGTACCGCTCATGGAAAACAACTGCTATACAGCAAGGCAGATACGATTTGGAAGGCTTTTTTCCCCCCAGTCTGAGGCATAATTCTGATTTGTAAGCGGAATGGTACAGTGTTAGTGCAAGTTGCAATTGATATGCAAGTTAAGGGAGTGGTAGGGAGTGGGTGGGGTTGTCTAAGACCTTTGGGGACAAAAAGATTTTTGACCACGCCCATTTTTGCGATCACACCCCCTAGATATTTCCAAGAAATCTGTTTAGCTTATTAGTTACAATTGTATCTCAGTGCAGGTGTGGCTTGTGTAACACCTATTTGGCTATAATATGGCCAACCCAGGCTAGTAACGTGCTGTAGAGCATGTGTTACATGCGACCATAATGCACAGGAGTGGGCCTCTGCTACGTGGGAGGTATATAATGGAGCTGAGGGGTTGTTGAACTACAACTAGCTGCAGTAGTGTGGTGCAATAGATAGAAATGGACGCCAGAGGATTCTTATGAATGAACTGGATAATACTTTATTTGTCCAAGATAAAGGTAATCAGGGTTATCAATACTCACTTAATAGATGCAGAACAGTATGCAGTTATACAGTTGATGTAAAATGGATAAATAGCAGAAGTATGATGCTCCCCTGTGTATCCCTTCTCATCAAGAGGATTGGGCAGGTAGAACAACAACAGCGTGATAGGTAGGAAAGCTCACCGGCATAGTCCCATGCTCTTTTGGAGGTTAGGGCAAGGCATATTTGCTAACCTATTTCCCTAGCACTTCTGTGTCCCTAATCTAAGGCCAGTAATGCCTGTTAGGAAGACTACTCCTTTGCTATTATCCTGGATGGAGCAAATGGCTGCTCTTTCTGTATAATTCTGTCTGAACTCACCACTTCTAGAGGGTGCTATGAAATATGCTGCTATACTGTCTTTTCCTCGTTCACGGACCCTGTCCCCGACTTAATTTGGATGGATAGTGGCTACTGGGCCGGATCAGTACCCAGGCTCAATGGAGCCCTGCTTCAGGTAGCAGATCAGCAGCCAAAGAGGAAAACACTTCCTTGTGCAAGACACTATATAGTCTGCCAAGGGGAGTGGTTAATTGGGCTAAACCTGTAAGGAATATTGCCCAACCTGAATGGGTCAGACTGGCCTACTAAAGTACCAGAGGATTACCTGGTGGACCCAATTCCTAGTGGGTCCCAGGTTAGGAGACCCCTCCTTGTCTGGCATTTATCATATCATTGAATCCGTGTATCTGTGGTCTATCTGTAATGGTGTAAAGGGCAAGTTGAAATGCTATTGTCAGAAGTTTTTGCTCTACAGACCTTGTGTTACCACCAATGGGCCAGTGCAGACTGCTTTCGTCCAATTGTCAAGTCCTTCATCAGGATCATTGGCCAGTTGACTGGGGGTGGATTTTGGTTGTATAATATCAGTTGGAATTATTGCCCAGCATATCGGTCTGAGTTATATTAATCTTTCCTTGTGAAGTTTTCAATAAAAAACATAAAAACCTTAAAGAATTGCATGCAGAGTGCAGGGCCCAAGGCCAAGGGAACCCTGGAATTAGCACTGGCTTGGAGAAGCTATTCCTTCCATTGTTCCAGTTGCCTACTCTGCCTACACACACAACTGACTTGCCAACATTAATACCATTATTAATTCCCTATGAATTGACTTGCTCAGCTGTTTGAGCGCAATTTCATGCACATTCCAATTTGCCCCTGTCTTGGTAAATCCCCCAAAGTTGCAATCTTTTTTTTGCACTTTGCATGGCCTTAGTAATTGAAACTCGTGAAATACAGAGTGCATAGTATTTTCACCTCCTATATACTTCAAAGGGCAAAGGGGACCCTTATCAAATACCTGATATTCATGTATTGTTTGGTGTGTTTGCTCCTCAAAGCCTTTGAGAAATTATAGGGGTCCTTTATTGTTGATCTGCCTCAACAAACAATACTAAGACTCAAACTGTTCATAAACTGTAATGGTACCCCCAATGCAATGGGCGTGAGTAGATAAATGAAGGATTTGGATCTGGGACCAGTTTCTCAGTTCTGGTTGGATCCAGGGGTGCAGCTTCACTCTTACTCAACGTCTTGTTACCGTGACCCCCTGAATGGGTCTGACAGCACAGTTGGAAGTTGCTGGGAGAATTAGGATCCTTTCTGGGCCCCCCTGGAACCTGCAGTCTTAGGGTCTGTTGGTATCACTGGTTGGACCTCCGACAGCAGGTAAAGGTATTATGGGACAGGTAATGAGCAAACAAATACATAGGGCTGAGTATGGATCATACAGGTTACAATTAGGGAAGCACCGAATCCAGCAAATTTTTTGCCAGGCATGGATTCTCAGTGAAAAGTTAGCCGTGGAAAAATTTGGCGTGCGTCAAAAATGGGTGCAGCCATGTAAATAAAAGGTGCAGTCGCGTCAAAAAAGTGCGGCGACAAAAAAAGACAGGGACGACCAAAAAAGACTCAGGCGACAAAATAGACGTGGACGACAAAATAATCATGCGACAAATTTTCTTGCCATTTCGCGAATTTCACCACTGGCGAATTGTTTCGCAAAACTTCCATGAAAAATCACAGCGGAAAAATTCAGAGCGTGTCAAAAATGGGTGCGGTTGCGTAAAAAAAGCACGGGGGCGACAAAAAAAGACACGGCAACAAAAAAATCATGCAACAAATGTGTTTCGCAAATTTTTCCCCGTTTCGTGAATTTTATGGCGAAGCGAAACGGGACAGATTCACTCATCACTAGTGATGGGCAAAATGTTTCGCCAGGCATGGATTTGTGGCAAACTTCCGTGTTTCGCCATTGGCGGATTGTTTCGCGAAACAGATGAAAACATTTGCCGCGGAATAATTCGCTGCACGTCCAAAAATTGTCGCCCGCTTCAAAAGAATAGTCGCGCATCACAAAAGAATAGTCGCGCGTCACAAAAGAATAGCCGCAGGTGATAAAAGAATAGCCGTGGGCGACAAAAGAATAGCCGCGGGTGACAAAAGAATAGCCGTGGGCGACAAAAGAATAGCCGCGGGCGACAAAAGAATAGCCGCGGGCGACAAAAGAATAGCCGCGGGCGACAAAAGAATAGCCATGGGCGACAAAAGAATAGCCGCGGGCGACAAAAGAATAGCCGTGGATGACAAAAGAACAGCCGTGGGTGACAAAAAAATAGCCGCGGGCGACAAAAGAATAGCCGCGGGCGACAAAAGAATAGCCGCGGGCGACAAAAGAATAGCCACGGGTGACAAAAGAATAGCCGTGGGTGACAAAAGAATAGCTGTGGGCCACATTATTTTTTTTGACGTGCAACATTTTCGTCGTTTCGCGAATCTTTTGAAAGATTTGCAAATTTTTGGGCGAAGCGAAATGGGACAGATTCGCTCATCACTACTCATCACTATTCATGAAGGATTCGGAGTTTGGCCGGACCCAAAGATAATGGATTGGGTGCATCCCTAATTACAACCAGCCAGACTTTTGCCAGTTCTAGGCGACTAATCAACTAACTGCCAGTTTATTTATATTGGGTTACAGCAGTGGGACAGACTTGCGCTGAGAAGCAAACTGACAGTAGCGACGGGTATTTGTTCAATTGTAACCTCTGTCTGCACCAATAATGGATTAATAATAATAATAATAATAATAATAATAATAATGGGCTGTAGGAATACAGTAGCGCTATGTAAGTGCAGATATATACGTATATACAGCGACAGGCACAATCATTGCTTTCTGCTTCAATCACTTTGATGTATGATGTTGGGTTAAATTGCCCTTTTGACGTTGGGCAGAGCACAGTGACTGAGCGGCACTCAACGTAACGTACTTGCTGCCATCAATTATATTAAAGAGCAACTGTCATTAGGGTACAAATTCCACTAATATGCAGCGTATGTGTAATAAAAGTCAGGGAACGAAACTTGACCTTTGTGTAATCGTTACAATTCCTTTATATTTTATTTCTTACTTGTTTTAGATATTTACAAGTTTATTTGTATTTATTTTATTTACTTTTATTCCTGCTGCTAACAACCCACTCATGTTGTGGGTCACAGGCTGATTTTAGCATCGGTGATTAGCAATACCCCGTGGGGCAATACCCAGTGGGGAGATTAGCAATACCCTGCAGGGTGATTAGCAATACCCCGTGGGGCAATACCCTGTGGGGTGATTAGTAATACCCCTGGGGCAATACCCTGTGGGTTGATTAGCAATACCCTGTGGGGTGATTAGTAATACCCCGTGGGGCAATACCCTGTGGGGTGATTAGTAATACCCCGTGGGGCAATACCCAGTGGGGAGATTAGCAATACCCAGTGGGGTTTGTTTCTAAACACTGGCAAATTTGCCCATGGCAAGGTACGTATGGCATTTAGCCAGCTTGTTCTCAATTTTAAATCTGTCCTTCCCCATCTCTCCCAACTGTCCTGATTTTTGCAGGACAGTCCCTCTTTTAACAGCTCAGCCCACAGTCCCGGATTCTTACTGAAAAGTCCCTCATTTCCCTTTGATTTCCTGCACTAAATGCCAAAAAAGATACAATGTTTCTCAAACTTAATTAAAAAGTATCTTTTGGCAGAGAGCCCAGAAATCTTAACAAGCTTCACCTGCACTTAGATACGTTGTTTCTCAGACTTAATTAAATAAGAGGGCTTTTGGCAGAGAGCCCAGAATGATAGATGTAATTTTATTTTTATTAATTTTATTTATTTTTATTCCTGCTGCTGTGACTTTTTGGTTCAAGCATCCCCTTGGGCTCCAGCGTATGGTCAGGCCCCCGCAAACACATGGTGAGACATATCTGTATAAAACATTCAAGGATCCAGTTCTTAAGAACACTTAGGGGTGTCAATGGATGTTCACCCTAAAACCCCACTCCAACTGACCTTCAGGCTGTGCCACTGCTCCAAGTACCTTCCCTTTATACTATATATATAGCATTTTCCAGGCGTTTGCAGCAGTGTTGGCAGGCAACCAATCAACACAATTTAGTGTGTAATTTCATTAAACTAAATCAAACTAGTGATAAACAGAAAACATGTGGCGTATTCTGAAGGGTTGTTTAGCAGGAGAGATACAGTCTGTCCAAAATAAAATTAGCCTAATTGGACAAGCATAGCCGGGGTTATTATCCAAGCCACACACTTCAGTTGGCTTAGTGCAAATATCATAAATAATGCAAGGAGTCAACCCAATATCATAGATCCCTGTCCTGTTTGATAGGCTCAAATGGACTCAGCTGGGCCTCAGAAAGTGTAGGGCCCAGTGTTATTGTGCCTGTTGGCTAACAAACCCTGCAGTGGGCCATCAAGTGAGTCTGGTCTTGCTTCATTGCCTTTGTATTCAGAATTCAAAGTTATTGTGTAGGAGAAGATCTGGAGGTACTTTCGGTACTTCTGATCTTGCCAAAATTTGCAGAAGGCCTATGGATAAAACGTTGAAAGTACCCAGCCTCTGATTGGCCCCTATAAATGACTTTGTATGATTTTTAAAGAAGACCTGGATAAAAGTCTTCTCTATAAAAACATTGGAGTCGAGGATGGATCGTCCTTTAGAGTGGTGCTTTGGTTTGGAGGCTTCCTCCATCCTAGGGAACAGGAGACTCATCCATAAGTTGCCCTGGGCTTGGAGTCACCTCGAGAAAATTCTAAGGCAGCGGTTCTCAACCTGTGGGTCGGGACCCCTTTGGGGGTTGAACAACCGTTTCACAGGGGTCGCCTAAGACCATGGGAAAACACATATTTCCGATGGGCTTAGGAATAATTTTATGGTTGGGGGTCACCACAACATGAGGAACTGTATTAAAGGGTCGCGGCATTAGGAAGGTTGAGAACCACTGGTCAAATGGCCTGAGTTGGGAACCACCTGGGAGCCCTGAATTGTGGGAATCCTCCTGTTCTTTGATAGAAAGTTGGTAGATATCTGTCTCACACCCTGCATGCTAGAACTTCCCTAAAGGGTTCAATGAAGTTTATATCCGACCAATGTGGAGGCCATGGAAGACATTTGATTCCATCCTTGTGATCATACAACCACTGAGTTTCCATAGCACAGTGTACGTGGCACTGTCATCCTAGAAAATGCACCTAGAAGGTTCCACTTGGTTCCCATAACCATCTAGACCAGGTTTCCCCAACCACCAGGCCATGGACCGGTGCAGGGTTTTATCTATTTATCTATCTATTTATTTATCTATATATCTTTATCCATCTATCTATCTATCTTTATCCATCTATCTATCTATCTATCTATCGATCTATCTATCTATCTCTCTTTATCTATCTATCTCTCTTTATCTATCTATCTATCTATCTATCTATCTATCTATCTATCTATCTATCTATCTATCTATCTATCTATCTATCTATCTATCTATCTCTCTTTAACTATCTATCATCTATCTATCTATCTATCTATCTATCTATCTATCATCTATCTCTCTTTTTCTATCTATATCTATCTATCTATCTATCTATCAATCATCTATCTATCTATCTATCTATCTATCTATCTATCTATCTATCTATCGAAGACCACTTATCTAGACTAGAGAATCCCTGAACTAATGATTCCCACAAGATCATGGACCCATACCCATGTGGAAAACCTGAGAGCAAGCAGTGTGGTTCCATTGGGGTTCTAGGTGCAAGACCAGGTTACTTGTTCCCATTGCTCAGGGATCCAGGTTTTGTTGACCTTGTATATTCCAACTTGGTTGGTCAAAGCTTCACTGGGTCAGAGAAAAGCCGATTCAGTTCTGGGGTTATTTTCAGGTCCATCTGCCCCTTGACTTGCGGCTGACCATGGTTCCTGGATCTGCTGGATCCAACTGGATCTGCTTTTCTAAAGGGGATTTAGTTACTCAGCAAACCCAGTGCTTTGTTAGTTGCCATTGGTGTGTAGATTTTCCATAGAACCAGCATCACAGTAACACAACTGAACAGAATCTTATGATTTTATTATTACCAAGCAGCTAGAACACTGGGAGGGCACGGTGACTTTTGGAGGCTCTTATTATCCCTGTCTGTCGCGTCTTGATTTTGTGTTTATTTGCCTGTGTCTGGGTCGGTTCCTACAGCACAGACTGGATTCTGGTTAATGTGTCCTTGTAAGTGGGACCAAAACTGATACCCAAGCAAAATGGGTACAGTAAGTAGATATTTTTGAATATTAGAAATATGGTACAACTGTCAGCTTAGGGGCCCCTGGAAATAAAGAAAACCCATCTATCTATCTATCTATCATCTATCATCTATCTATCAATCTATCATCTATCTATCATCTATCTATCTATCTATCATCTATCATCTATCTATCAATCTATCATCTATCTACTATATCTATCTATCTATTTATATCTATCTATTTATCTACTGTATCTATCTCTCTTTATCTATCATCTATCTACTGTATCTATCTAACTATCTATCTATCTATCTATCTATCTATCTATCTACTGTATCTATCTATCTACTATATCTATCTATCTATTTATATCTATTTATCTACTGTATCTATCTCTCTTTATCTATCTATCATCTATCTACTGTATCTATCTATCTAACTATCTATCTATCTATCTATCTATCTATCTATCTATCATCTATGTACTGTATCTATCTATCTAACTATCTATCTATCTATCTATCTATCTATCATCTATGTACTGTATCTATCTATCTAACTATCATCTATCTATCTATCATCTATCATCTATCTGTCTATCTATGTATCTATCTATCTCGCTCTCTTTATCTATCTATCTATTATATCTATCTATCTATCTATCTATCTATCTATCTATCTATCTATCTATCTATCTGTCTATCTGTCTATCAAACCTATAACTATCTCTTTAGCTGCCAATCCCATACACGTGTGTCTAACTACCATTGGTTGCTTAATCAATCAGAGTCCCATACACAGCAGTGTGAGTGAGTGACAGCACTAGTGCGAGGGAACGTTGCACATCTACTCACCATTAAAGTCTATGGGAAGCAGAACAAACAATTCCTGCATTTGAAGTGCCCAGTATTGGAACAGATGTCCTTCTCTGCTGCATTCAGGGCAGATATATATTTATATTTCCAGCATTAGTGGGGATGATTTATTGTATTGCACACCCTGCGCTTGTTCTTTCCTCTCTGACCTTGTCTCAAAGTCACCCTGCGTTTCCTTATGTCCCTTAGCAGAATAGATCATGGCTGCCTACGGGGGGGGGGGGGGTGTAAGAAGGTTACTGACCTGCGGGCCACAATGGGGCTGTGAGTGTAGGACAGAGGGTACACTAAGGCAAGTGAGTGCCCGCTGGGGCAGTGAGTGTAGGACAGAGGGTACACTAAGGCAAGTGAGTGCCCGCTGGGGCAGTGAGTGTAGGACAGAGGGTACACTAAGGCAAGTGAGTGCCCGCTGGGGCTGTGAGTGTAGGACAGAGGGTACACTAAGGCAAGTGAGTGCCCGCTGGGGCAGTGAGTGTAGGACAGAGGGTACACTAAGGCAAGTGAGTGCCCGCTGGGGCTGTGAGTGTAGGACAGAGGGTACACTAAGGCAAGCGAGTGCCCGCTGGGGCTGTGAGTGTAGGACAGAGGGTACACTAAGGCAAGTGAGTGCCCGCTGGGGCAGTGAGTGTAGGACAGAGGGTCCACTAAGGCAAGTGAGTGCCCGCTGGGGCAGTGAGTGTAGGACAGAGGGTACACTAAGGCAAGTGAGTGCCCGCTGGGGCAGTGAGTGTAGGACAGAGGGTACACTAAGGCAAGTGAGTGCCCGCTGGGGCAGTGAGTGTAGGACAGAGGGTACACTAAGGCAAGTGAGTGCCCGCTGGGGCTGTGAGTGTAGGACAGAGGGTACACTAAGGCAAGTGAGTGCCCGCTGGGGCAGTGAGTATAGGACAGAGGGTCCACTAAGGCAAGTGAGTGCCCGCTGGGGCTGTGAGTGTAGGACAGAGGGTCCACTAAGGCAAGTGAGTGCCCGCTGGGGCTGTGAGTGTAGGACAGAGGGTACACTAAGGCAAGTGAGTACCTGCTGGGGCTGTGAGTGTAGGACAGAGGGTACACTAAGGCAAGTGAGTGCCTGCTGGGGCTGTGAGTGTAGGACAGAGGGTACACTAAGGCAAGTGAGTGCCCGCTGGGGCAGTGAGTGTAGGACAGAGGGTACACTAAGGCAAGTGAGTGCCTGCTGGGGCTGTGAGTGTAGGACAGAGGGTACACTAAGGCAAGTGAGTGCCCGCTGGGGCTGCAGGGTTTATATATAATGAGCAGGTTCCCCAGGCACAAATACAATTTCTTGGGAAGATAATACAATAAATGACCAGAGGTTCTGAGGCAGAAAATCCATTTTGCGGCTCTACCATATGGTACCAGTAGCGGGGGGGGGGGGGTCGGCTTCTGGCAAAGTCTATAGAATGTAGCGCAACACCCACCGCAGATTTGCAGATTTTGCTAATGGCAAGTTCTGATTGGTTCTCGGTAGATATATCTATTAACCCTCGGTGTAAAGCAGAGATAAACAGAGATAACAAGAGAATAAGCTGCTTTGGAACAGCCTCCCAGCAGATGTGAGGGGCAATAATAAACATTTCCCATATACAGAAGGGCATTAGGGAAAAGATTACTTTGTCCCCCGGGGCCTCCATTCCCTGCGTCCCTTATGTTCATACAAGGGGGGGCCTATACTGCTTCTGCCCCAGAACCCAAAGGGACAGTTCAGTGTATTTAGGGTTTGGGTTCAGGTAAATGTCAGTATTTTGAGCATAAAGTCGCCTATTGACAATGTGTGCCATATATACATCTAGGCCTTCCTGTGCCATATACACCCCTGGCCCCCCTGTGCCATATACACCCCTAGGCCTTCCTGTGCCATATACACCCCTGGCCCCCCTGTGCCATATATACCCCTAGGCCTTCCTGTGCCATATACACCCCTGGCCCCCCTGTGCCATATACACCCCTAGGGCTTCCTGTGCCATATACACCCCTGGCCCCCCTGTGCCATATACACCCCTAGGCATTCCTGTGCCATATACACCCCAAGGCCCCCCTGTGCCATATACACCCCTAGGCCCCCCTGTGCCATATACACCCCTAGACCTTCCTGTGCCATATACACCCCTAGGCCCCCCTGCCATATACACCCCTAGTCCTTCCTGTGCCATATACACCCCTAGGCCCCCATGTGCCATATACACCCCTAGGCCTCCCTGTGCCATATACACCCCTAGGCCCCCCTGTGCCATATACACCCCTAGGCCCCCCTGTGCCATATACACCCCTAGGCCTTCCTGTGCCATATACCCCTAGGCCTCCCTGTGCCATATACATTCTGTGCCATATACACCCCTAGGCCCCCCTGTGCCATATACACCCTTAGGCCCCCCTGTGCCATATACACCCTAGGCCCCCCTGTGCCATATACACCCCTAGGCCCCCCTGTGCAATATACACCCCTAGGCCCCCCCTGTGCAATATACACCCCTAGGCCCCCCCTGTGCCATATACACCCCTAGGCCTTCCTGAGCCATATACACCCCTAGGCCCCCCTGTGCCATATACACCCCTAGGCCTTCCTGTGCCATATACACCCCTAGGCCCCCCTGTGCCATATACACCCCTAGGCCCCCCTGTGCCATATACACCCCTAGGCCTTTCTGTGCCATATACACCCCTAGGCCCCCCTGTGCCATATACACCCCTAGGCCCCCCTGTACCATATACACCCCTAGGCCCCCCTGTGCCATATACACCCCTAGGCCTTCCTGTGCCATATACCCCTAGGCCTCCCTGTGCCATATACACCCCTAGGCCCCCCTGTGCCATATACACCCCTAGGCCCCCCCTGTGCCATATACACCCCTAGGCCCCCCTGTGCCATATACACCCCTAGGCCTTCCTGTGCCATATACACCCCTAGGCCCCCCTGTGCCATATACACCCCTAGGCCCCCCTGTGCCATATACACCCCTAGGCCCCCCCTGTGCCATATACACCCCTAGGCCTTCCTGTGCCATATACACCCCTAGGCCCCCCTGTGCCATATACACCCCTAGGCCCCCCTGTGCCATATACACCCTTAGGCCCCCCTGTGCCATATACACCCCTAGGCCCCCCTGTGCCATATACACCCCTAGGCCTTCCTGTGCCATATACACCCCTGGCCCCCCTGTGCCATATACACCCCTAGGCCCCCCTGTGCCATATACACCCCTAGGCCCCCCCTGTGCCATATACACCCCTAGGCCCCCCTGTGCCATATACACCCCTAGGACCCCCTGTGCCATATACACCCCTAGGCCCCCCTGTGCCATATACACCCATAGGCCCCCCTGTGCCATATACACCCCTAGGCCTTCCTGTGCCATATACACCCCTAGGCCCCCCTGTGCCATATACACCCCTAGGCCTTCCTGTGCCATATACACCCCTAGGCCTTCCTGTGCCATATACACCCATAGGCCCCCCTGTGCCATATACACCCCTAGGCCTTCCTGTGCCATATACACCCCTAGGACCCCTGTGCCATATACACCCCTAGGCCCCCCCTGTGCCATATACACCCCTAGGCCTTCCTGTGCCATATACACCCCTAGGCCCCCCTGTGCCATATACACCCCTAGGCCCCCCCTGTGCCATATACACCCCTTGGCCTTCCTGTGCCATATACACCCCTAGGCCTTCCTGTGCCATATACACCCCTAGGCCCCCCCTGTGCCATATAAACCCCTAGGCCTTCCTGTGCCATATACACCCCTAGGCCCCCCTGTGCCATACACACCCCTAGGCCTTCCTGTGCCATATACACCCCTAGGCCCCCCTGTGCCATATACACCCCTAGGCCCCCCTGTGCCATATACACCCCTAGGCCTTCCTGTGCCATATACACCCCTATCCCTTCCTGTGCCATATACACCCCTAGGCCCCCCCTGTGCCATATACACCCCTAGGCCTTCCTGTGCCATATACACCCTAGGCCTTCCTGTGCCATATACACCCCTAGGCCCCCCTGTGCCATATACACCCCTAGACCTTCCTGTGCCATATACACCCCTAGACCTTCCTGTGCCATATACACCCCTAGACCTTCCTGTGCCATATACACCCCTAGGCCTCCCTGTGCCATATACACCCCTAAGCCTTCCTGTGCCATATACATTCTGTGCCATATACACCCCTAGGCCTTTCTGTGCCATATACACCCCTAGGCCCCCCTGTGCCATATACACCCCTAGACCTTCCTGTGCCATATACACCCCTAGGCCTTCCTGTGCCATATACACCCTTAGACCTTCCTGTGCCATATACACCCCTAGGCCTTCCTGTGCCATATACATTCTGTGCCATATACACCCCTAGGCCTTTCTGTGCCATATACACCCCTAGTCCTTCCTGTGCCATATACACCCATAGGCCCCCCTGTGCCATATACACCCCTAGACCTTCCTGTGCCATATACACCCCTAGGCCTTCCTGTGCCATATACACCCCTAGGATTTCCTGTGCCATATACACCCCTAGGCCTTCCTGTGCCATATACACCCCTAGGCCTTCCTGTGCCATATACACCCCTAGGCCCCCCTGTGCCATATACACCCCTAGTCCTTCCTGTGCCATATACACACTTAGGCCCCCCTGTGCCATATACACCCCTAAGCCTTCCTGTGCCATATACATTCTGTGCCATATACACCCCTAGGCCTTTCTGTGCCATATACACCCCTAGGCCCCCCTGTGCCATATACACCCCTAGACCTTCATGTGCCATATACACCCCTAGGCCTTCCTGTGCCATATACACCCTTAGACCTTCCTGTGCCATATACACCCCTAGGCCTTCCTGTGCCATATACATTCTGTGCCATATACACCCCTAGGCCTTTCTGTGCCATATACACCCCTAGTCCTTCCTGTGCCATATACACCCATAGGCCCCCCTGTGCCATATACACCCTAGACCTTCCTGTGCCATATACACCCATAGGCCTTCCTGTGCCATATACACCCCTAGGCTTTCCTGTGCCATATACACCCCTAGGCCTTCCTGTGCCATATACACCCCAAGGCCCCCCTGTGCCATATACACCCCTAGTCCTTCCTGTGCCATATACACACTTAGGCCCCCCTGTGCCATATACACCCCTAGGCCTTCCTGTGCCAAATACACCCATAGGCCTTCCTGTGCCAAATACACCCCTAGGCCTTCCTGTGCCATATACACCCCTAGGCCCCCCTGTGCCATATACACCCCTAGGCCTTCCTGTGCCATATACACCCCTAGGCCTTCCTGTGCCAAATACACCCCTTGGCCTTCCTGTGCCATATACACCCCTAGGCCCCCCCTGTGCCATATACACCCCTAGGCCTTCCTGTGCCATATACACCCCTAGGCCTTCCTGTGCCAAATACACCCCTAGGCCTTCCTGTGCCATATACACCCCTAGGCCCCCCCTGTGCCATATACACCCCTAGGCCCCCCTGTGCCATATACACCCCTAGGCCTTCCTGTGCCATATACACCCCTAGGCCCCCCCTGTGCCATATACACCCCTTGGCCTTCCTGTGCCATATACACCCCTAGGCCTTCCTGTGCCATATACACCCCTAGGCCCCCCCTGTGCCATATAAACCCCTAGGCCTTCCTGTGCCATATACACCCCTAGGCCCCCCTGTGCCATACACACCCCTAGGCCTTCCTGTGCCATATACACCCCTAGGCCCCCCTGTGCCATATACACCCCTAGGCCCCCCTGTGCCATATACACCCCTAGGCCTTCCTGTGCCATATACACCCCTATCCCTTCCTGTGCCATATACACCCCTAGGCCCCCCTGTGCCATATACACCCCTAGGCCCCCCTGTGCCATATACACCACTAGGCCTTCCTGTGCCATATACCCCCCTAGGCCCCCCTGTGCCATATACACCCCTAGACCTTCCTGTGCCATATACACCCCTAGACCTTCCTGTGCCATATAGACCCCTAGACCTTCCTATGCCATATACACCCCTAGGCCTTCCTGTGCCATATACACCCCTAGACCTTCCTGTGCCATATACACCCCTAGACCTTCCTGTGCCATATACACCCCTAGACCTTCCTGTGCCATATACACCCCTAGGCCTTCCTGTGCCATATACACCCCTAGACCTTCCTGTGCCATATACATTCTGTGCCATATACACCCCTAGGCCTTTCTGTGCCATATACACCCCTAGGCCCCCCTGTGCCATATACACCCCTAGACCTTCCTGTGCCATATACACCCCTAGGCCTTCCTGTGCCATATACACCCTTAGACCTTCCTGTGCCATATACACCCCTAGGCCTTCCTGTGCCATATACATTCTGTTGCCATATACACCCCTAGGCCTTTCTGTGCCATATACACCCCTAGTCCTTCCTGTGCCATATACACCCATAGGCCCCCCTGTGCCATATACACCCCTAGACCTTCCTGTGCCATATACACCCCTAGGCCTTCCTGTGCCATATACACCCCTAGGCTTTCCTGTGCCATATACACCCCTAGGCCTTCCTGTGCCATATACACCCCTAGGCCTTCCTGTGCCATATACACCCCTAGGCCCCCCTGTGCCATATACACCCCTAGTCCTTCCTGTGCCATATACACACTTAGGCCCCCCTGTGCCATATACACCCCTAAGCCTTCCTGTGCCATATACATTCTGTGCCATATACACCCCTAGGCCTTTCTGTGCCATATACACCCCTAGGCCCCCCTGTGCCATATACACCCCTAGACCTTCCTGTGCCATATACACCCCTAGGCCTTCCTGTGCCATATACACCCTTAGACCTTCCTGTGCCATATACACCCCTAGGCCTTCCTGTGCCATATACATTCTGTGCCATATACACCCCTAGGCCTTTCTGTGCCATATACACCCCTAGTCCTTCCTGTGCCATATACACCCATAGGCCCCCCTGTGCCATATACACCCCTAGACCTTCCTGTGCCATATACACCCCTAGGCCTTCCTGTGCCATATACACCCCTAGGCTTTCCTGTGCCATATACACCCCTAGGCCTTCCTGTGCCATATACACCCCTAGTCCTTCCTGTGCCATATACACACTTAGGCCCCCCTGTGCCATATACACCCCTAGACCTTCCTGTGCCATATACACCCCTAGGCCCCCCTGTGCCATATACACCCCTAGTCCTTCCTGTGCCATATACACACTTAGGCCCCCCTGTGCCATATACACCCCTAGACCTTCCTGTGCCATATACACCCCTAGGCCCCCCTGTGCCATATACACCCCTAGTCCTTCCTGTGCCATATACACACTTAGGCCCCCCTGTGCCATATACACCCCTAGACCTTCCTGTGCCATATACACCCCTAGGCCCCCCTGTGCCATATACACCCCTAGTCCTTCCTGTGCCATATACACACTTAGGCCCCCCTGTGCCATATACACACTTAGGCCCCCCTGTGCCATATACACCCCTAGGCCTTCCTGTGCCAAATACACCCATAGGCCTTCCTGTGCCAAATACACCCCTAGGCCTTCCTGTGCCATATACACCCCTAGGCCCCCCTGTGCCATATACACCCCTAGGCTTTCCTGTGCCATATACACCCCTAGGCCCCCCCTGTGCCATATACACCCCTAGGCCTTCCTGTGCCAAATACACCCCTAGGCCCTCCTGTGCCATATACACCCCTAGGCCTCCCTGTGCCATATACACCCCTAGGCCTTCCTGTGCCATATACACCCCTAGGCCCTCCTGTGCCATATACACCCCTAGGCCTTCCTGTGCCATATACACCCCTAGGCCTCCCTGTGCCATATACATTCTGTGCCATATACACCCCTAGGCCTTTCTGTGCCATATACACCCCTAGGCCCCCCTGTGCCATATACACCCCTAGGCCTTCCTGTGCCATATACACCCCTAGACCTTCCTGTGCCATATACACCCCTAGGCCTTCCTGTGCCATATACATTCTGTGCCATATACACCCCTAGGCCTTTCTGTGCCATATACACCCGTAGGCCTTTCTGTGCCATATACACCCCTAGTCCTTCCTGTGCCATATACACCCCTAGGCCCCCCTGTGCCATATACACCCCTAGACCTTCCTGTGCCATATACACCCCTAGGCCTTCCTGTGCCATATACACCCTTAGACCTTCCTGTGCCATATACACCCCTAGGCCTTCCTGTGCCATATACACCCCTAGGCTTTCCTGTGCCATATACACCCCTAGGTCTTCCTGTGCCATATATACCCCTAGGCCTTCCTGTGCCATATACACCCCTAGTCCCCCCTGTGCCATATACACCCCTAGGCCTTCCTGTGCCATATACACCCCTAGGCCTTCCTGTGCCAAATACACCCCTAGACCTTCCTGTGCCATATACACCCCTAGGCCTTCCTGTGCCATATACACCCTTTGACCTTCCTGTGCCATATACACCCCTAGGCCTTCCTGTGCCATATACACCCCTAGGCTTTACTGTGCCATATACACCCCTAGGCCTTCCTGTGCCATATACACCCCTAGGCCTTCCTGTGCCATATACACCCCTAGGCCCCCCTGTGCCATATACACCCCTAGGCCTTCCTGTGCCAAATACACCCCTAGGCCTTCCTGTGCCATATACACCCCTAGGCCCCCCTGTGCCATATACACCCCTAGGCCTTCCTGTGCCATATACACCCCTAGGCTTTCCTGTGCTATATACACCCCTAGGCCTTCCTGTGCCATATACACCCCTAGGCCTTCCTGTGCCATATACACCCCTAGGCCTTCCTGTGCCATATATACCCATAGGCCTTCCTGTGCCTTATACACCCCCTAGGCCCCCCTGTGCCATATACACCCCTAGGCCTTCCTGTGCCATATACACCCCTAGGCCTTCCTGTGCCAAATACACCCCTAGGCCTTCCTGTGCCAAATACACCCCTAGGCCTTCCTGTGCCATATACACCCCTAGTCCTTCCTGTGCCATATACACCCCTAGGCCCCCCTGTGCCATATACACCCCTAGGCCCTCCTGTGCCATATACACCCCTAGGCCTTCCTGTGCCATATACACCCCTAGTCCTTCCTGTGCCATATACACCCCTAGTCCTTCCTGTGCCATATACACCCCTAGTCCTTCCTGTGCCATATACACCCCTAGGCCCTCCTGTGCCATATACACCCCTAGGCCTTCCTGTGCCATATACACCCCTAGGCCTTCCTGTGCCATATACACCCCTAGTCCTTCCTGTGCCATATACACCCCTAGGCCTTCCTGTGCCATATACAACCCTAGGCCTTCCTGTGCCATATACACCCCTAGGCCTTCCTGTGCCATATACACCCCTAGGCCCCCCTGTGCTATATACACCCCTAGAAACATAGTAACAATAATTACAGCACAGGAATTGCCTCCCTTTCCACAAGAAAGCTCAATCCCCGCCACCCAAGTGATGCCCCCTTTCATTAGGGGTATAATCATTTACTCTGGGTCTATCTGTGACTTATTTCATGTTACCCTTTACCAGGACTGGACCATTATTTAATGAAAAGGGGGGTATCAGTAGCTTACTCACCAGCTTAGTCACAACAAAAGGTTACATTTTGGGATATTGATGGAACCCCCCCCAACCTTTTCCCTTCATTCATTCCGTGCATAGAGCCCCACCCCATGGAGGCGGAGCAGCACAGAGGTGCAGGTGGTGGGTGGGGCTCAGGCTCATTAAAGGGAAGGCTGCAGCTGCTGCACAAGCTCTTGGGATACATAAACCCATAAATACATGGGGTTAATCAGGAGGAACCACACAGCTGACAATTCAGCGCTGGAAGCTGCTAGATCCCCTGACAGCCCAGGGGCACGGAGAGACGGTTCAATAACAGCAGAAGGTCTCTCTGGGCAGAGATGCAGGTGGCCCCGTGTCAATAAATGGTTAATAGGGCAATTAGCAACTGCTGCACAACCTCTTGGGACACCCAAAACTTTCAGTGATAAAAACCACAAGAGTGGTTCACCATTGATGGGTGTAACAGGGGATGCTGGGAAATGTAGTCCGTTGCTGAAGATAGATTTTGATAGTATTAAGATACATAGTTAAGCCTGTTGGGAGTTTTAGTTCAAAAGACGCCTTTTCTGCAGCAACTACCTTGTTCTGGGGTGAGGGGAGATTTAGTTCAACAACATCCTAAGGCTCACAGGGCGGCCATATCTCTGCCTAACTGGTATTTGGTATTTCAACAGCAACTGAGAGGCTATTGGCTGCACAACACCTCTATAAAGTGGGGTTCTTACCATTGTTCCCTATACACCCCCCCATTTTCCTACCAGTACCTTCTGCTTCCTGGGGCCCCAATATGTGCCATTGTCAGGGGGGTCAGTTACCCATGTTTGCACCCCTCAGGCTTTCAGCAAATGAAATAGTAACACTCCTCTCTGGGAATGCTGGGATATGTAGTCCAACAAAATATGCCAACTATCCCTGCTCTGGAGCAGATGAAATCAATTATCAACTGTCAACGAGATGAAGATGCCTTTGCAGCAATGATTGATTTTCAGCTAATGGGGGATTATGGGAGATGTAGTTTTACGTTTCCTTTAGTTGCTCAGCCCTAATGCACAGCTAATACCCGGCTGAGCCTTTTATGAATAAGATTAAAATGAAATATTTGACTACTTGTCGGTGCTCTATACCCTGCAGAGCCAACAGCTGGGCTGGTGGAGGGTTCTGGGAGTTGTAGTTCACATTTCCTCTAGCTACTCAGCCTTAATGCACAGCTAATACCCGACTAAGCCTTTTTAGGAATAAAGTTAAAAAGAAATATTTTACTACTTGTTGGTGCTTTATACCCTGCGGAGCCAACAGCTGGGCTAGTGGAGGGTTCTGGGAATTGTAGTTCACATTCTCTTTAGTTGCTCAGCCCTAATGGATAACTAGTTGAGCCTTTTAGGAATAAGATTACATTAAAATAGTTTACTGCTTGTCGGTGCTCTACACCCTGCCCAACTGGGCTGGTGGAGGGTTCTGGGAGTTGTAGTTCACATTTCTTATGTTGCTCAGACCTAATGCACAGCTAATACCCGGCTGAGCCTTTTTAGGAATAGGATTGAAATGAAATATTTGTCGGTGCTCTACACCCTGTGGAGCCAACAACTGGGCTGGTGGAGGGTTCTGGGAGTTGTAGTTTACATTTCCTTTAGTCACTCAGACCTAATGTACAGCTAATATCCGGCTGAGCCTTTTTAGGAATAGGATTAAAATGAAATATTTTACTGCCTGTCAGTGTTGGGCTGGTGGAGGGTTCTGGGAGTTGTAGTTCACATTCCCTTTAGTCGCTCAGCCCTAATGCACAGCTAATACCCCTTTTTAGGAATGAGATTGAAATGAAATATTTTACTGCTTGTCGGTGCTCTGTACCCTGTGGAGCCGACAGTTGGGCTGGTGGAGGGTTCTGGGAGTTGTAGTTTAACAATAGCAGAGATTGAATATTCCTGCTCTACAGTAAATAGCGTTCCTCTAGTTCTATACCCACATATATCCATTCTGTTGCTGGGTGGGAATGTGGGTCATGTAGCTGAGTGCGACCCTCCGGCTGCGCTAAAGCCGCTGTCCAGGTTCTGAATGGAGCCCAGCGATCCCTAATGTGTAGTAGACGGAGCTCCGAGCAGATCCTCCCACCGACTGCAGCCAGTGAGGCGCTTCAGCACCCCGGTCAGCTCCCTGCGCCCAGAGGGACAAAGACGCAGCCGGCGGAGAGAGGAGGAGACGCACCATCTGCCGTTCCTGCCCGACATTTATCAATGGGAAGAGCCCCCATCGCCCGGACTGGGTCCCTTTCTCCCCAGTGAGAGTGCAGGCGGATCCCCCCCCCCCCCCCAACTCCCACCCCCGGCGGCGGGGAGGAGAGAGTTAAATCGATAAACCACGTAAGCGCTTGCTCTGCCTCTTCTGCGCTTAAGCTGCAACAACAGATCGCAGCGGCGGGCGTCCCTTTTCCATTTGGATCGCATGTTGTGATTTTTTTTTCCTGCGATTGTTTTTTTTTAAAGCCCAGGATTACAAGGCAAGAGGGGGGGCTGGAAGGTGGTCTTTGTATCCCATCAGAACCCCATCTCCTGGACCTTGCTGTTCCCCCCCGACCCCGCCGGAGCCAGGCAAGATGTTGGACCCGTCTTCCAGCGAGGAGGAATCGGACGAGGTTGTGGAGGAGCCTGAAATCAAGGAGGGTCAGGCCCCGACCACCGGGACTCGCCTTTCCCCTAGTCGGACCAGCGACAGCTCTGGGGGGCTCCAACCCAGCAGTCGGAGCAGCAGCGTCCGGCCCTCCAGCCCCAGCCCGTCGGTGGTGAGTGAGAAGGAGAAGGAAGAGCTGGAGAGGCTGCAGAAGGAGGAAGAGGAGAGGAAGAGGAAGCTTCAGCTCTATGTGTTTGTGATGAGGTGCATCGCCTACCCCTTCAATGCCAAGCAGCCCACCGACATGGCCAGGAGGCAGCAGAAGGTAAAGGGGGCACAACCGGGGGGGGCACTGACATGTGTGAGGCCTGGGAAGCCCCTTGCAGTGTATGAGAGAAGCTTAGGGCCTCATTCATTGGGATAAGGAGGAGCTCTCCAACCTACTGTTGCTGAACTACAACTCCCAGCTTTCCCCACTCACCGTGTGCAGGTCTGCATTGGGCCTGTGTCATTGGGATAAGGAGGTAGACTCCAACAGTATGCCTCTGAACAGCTCCACCTAGCATCCTCTGGCTTTCTAGGAATGCTGGGAGTTGTAGTTCAGCTGGATTCAAGTTGTCTATCGCAGTTGTCTTACGCTTGATCAGACGCCAGCCCAACGCAAGTGGGGAAAGAAAGGATAACTTTGCCCCTAATGGGTTTATCTGGCATAGGCCCAGCTGCTGCGGCACCTCTTGGCAAAGGGTTTCCATGGACAAGAGCAGCGACAAATACATTTATATTTATCCCTATAGGATGACGCTATAATGGTTTGCTGTGACCAATTGGGGGGGGCTAGGGACTACAGAGCTTGGCTTTGGGTGACCCCTCTGGCGCAGAGTATATGCTGGCGCTCAATGAGTTAAGGTGTTCCACTCAATTAGTAGCCAAAGAGGCTTCTCAGATCACACAAGATTACCTAATGTGGCTCTTTAAAGCCCCTTGCAGGGGGCCAGATGTCTAACAATAGCCCTGGGGAGGTCAGACTTGCATCATGGGAGAAAGCAGCAGTGTTTCCTATTGGGGAGGGCAGGGTCACGGTAAGTCCTACAGGAGGGGGGCTAAAGCCAAGTCTGCAGTGCTGCTCCCAGCGGCCTCAGTCCATCGGGGGGTTAATGCCTACCCTTGTATATAGGAGGCCACTGGGGTATTGATTTTAAAAGCCTCTTGGGGGGCTCATGTTGGGGCAGGATAAATCAATAGGAACTGCAGAATCCCAGCATCTGTTCCTTCTCATAACCCATAGGCGTCTCCAGGCTGGCACCCATGCAGCAGCGCCACCTACAGGCAACCTTCCAAGGAGTTCTGCTTGAGATGGTTCCATTACTAAGGAATCTCCGTGTATATAGGAATGGGGTAACAGGGTAGATAACTAGGCTTTGGGGGGGGGGGGGGGGGGTGTAATAATATCCCTATGAATCATTCAATCCTATTCATTCTATCCTATTCCTGATTCCATTTGTTTAGTGATGGGATCAATGTCATCTCAAGTGCACCCAGTATAGACAGTGATAAATCAGCCGCGCTCAGATCAGGAATAAGGTCAGCAGTGCATTATCGTCTTGCACTTCTGGGGGGGTTAACTGTAATCCTTCCAGCCATGATGGCAAGTAAAGGGTTATGTTACGTCCCATAAGTCCTACAGTCTCTGAAAGTGCTTTTGCACTGGGAGAAGCTGGCATGGAGCCTAATAACGCATCAGAGATTTGCCCTGGTATTGAGCGCAGGGGGGGGCTTTTATTGCAAAGTGGCATTAGAAGCCCCCACTAAGTCTTTGAAGTCTATTTTATGACACTAACTGAGCTTATGGAATGAATTAATGATGAAAGAAACAAAAAAATCACAGGGTTGGTTGTATGGTTGGGCATTCGGACCCAAAGGAGGTGGTTTGGGGGTGGTCTACAGTCTAGAGAGGGGCATACAGGATTAAAACAACCCCCCCAGCATCTGAGCAACCTTTAACCCTATGTTGAAGAATTGTAAATCCCAGCATTCTTTATGAGCTCTTGGGGGGGGGGTGAGATTTGTAGTCCAGGTTGGAAGTCCAACGTGGGGAATGGCCATGCAGCTACTGCCGGATTCAAGGAGAAAGTATAAGGACACTGTGGCAGCAGTGGGATTAACAGAGCATGGACTTCTGCCAGCAGGGCAGTGATTGGCTGTTAGATAGGAATATAGTAGCTGAGGTGGAAAAAAGAAACATCAGGTTCAAACCTGCACTGGATTTGTGCTTAACCTATAGGGAAGCCTGGTTGTTTAAACCTGTAATGGTGTAATAAATGGGGTAATATGGCATAAATGGGGGCAGAACAACTTACTTGGGAGCCGGTAGGGGCTTATTAATCAATAAGGGTTTTAAATAGACCCGTGCCGTTACCCTTAGCTGCCAGTAAGTTCCCTGCTTTCATCTTCTAATTTGTAGTAGACTCATTAAAACTAATTGGTTGCTATAGGTAACCGGGATGATGCAATGTAGCACCTACGTTGGTAAATGAGCCCCTCGGAGTGAAACCTGAGATGGCTCACAATAGGGGTTATTTACTACACGTAGGGTTATTTACTACACAGTGCAAAAAACCTGTTACCCATGAATACAGCTGTACCTGAGCTCAGCAGCAATGTATTCATGAGGGGCAGTCACAAAGGTACCAGGTGGTAAGAACAGGGGCTGCTGTGCCCAATGGGGTTGTGATTGGCACCTTTGGGACGAGGTGTAGGTGCCCCCAGAGCACCGACACGGGTTATTTAACACTCTTGCACAGGACTTTACTTACCCTTTAAATCATATTGCAGTTGTTGCAGTACTGGGGCTGTGGGAGTTGTAGTTCAAAAACACCTGTGTCCCTTCTGTGAGCCTAGTTGATCTTTTGGTTAATATCTTATTCTATGTATGTACCATTATAGATATAAATCTCCATTCATGAATATGGGGGGGGGGGGGGACAAGGGCCCCCCCTGCTGAAACGCTGCCATTCCCCATAATGAATCAGAGCGCAGCGGCAGTTATTCGGAGCAATCGGCACTGCTGCGTTTCGCCATGAAAAGATTTAATGCAGGGTGACCAGTGGCTCAGTCCCATCAATTGCTTGGCCAGAAGCTGCTCGGAGAGCCCTGTGAATGGGCCCCAAATGCACCATTAGGATAAGGCGCTATGATTAGGCCCCTTCTTAATGGCTCTCATCATTCTCTTTATTAAAAATCTCAGCTCCTAAAAGGCAGTGGTGATTTGTGGCTGCCTCTCCGGAGATGCTGATTGGCTGTCACAGGGGATATTGGGCTGCGCAGGATTCCGAGGGCAGATAGAAAGTGTCGGTTTGTGCTGGATGTGACGGTTGCAAGGTGACAGTTTGACGGCTTTTTGTCTTGGGGGGGGGGGTAAATTATAAGGAATTATATCTCCTTCACTCTTATCCTTTTTATACAGACAGTGAGCATTGGGCTGGGGGGGGGGGGGGGGGGGGGGGGGCAGCTGCCCAGAACCACAGGTTGGATAGAATCATCAAGGGGAAGTTCAACCTCAAATATTTTGTATGTTTTTCAGCTTTCCTATTCTGCAACTTTCCAGCTTGGAACTTAAAAGTGTGATCTGGCTGTCGGGGTCGCTGACCCCAGCAACAACAAAAAAATCATTTTTATTATTCTTTATCTTTCTTTTCAGACCCTATCCCATTCGTATTCCATTGTGACTAGCTGCTAGGACAATTAGGTCCTAGCAACCTGATAGCCATTGAAACGCCAAGCTGCCCATAGAAGAGGAGATATCAGATGGAATAATTAGCAGCTGTTTTTTTCTTTCGGTTCCCCTTAGTCTTTATGAAGATGGTACGGACTCAGCTTGTAGTTTTATTGTTTCATAAACTGCCATTGAATCTTGGGCCGGCAGAAAGCTTCTTTGTCTCTTCCCATAGCCCTCCCATTGTGTTGCTGTATGACTTGCAAAAAATCCAGAAGGCAGCTTTGCCTTGTGGCCCCCAGGGAGCTGTACCTCTAGCCATAGGGGGTGTACTAATCCAGTTAAGCAGAAACAGCCCATAAGGTGGCCATACAGGGAAGATTTGCTTGTCTGGCGAGGTTGCCAAGTGAGCAGATCTTCTCCTGATTTGCCTACCTCAATGAGCCGGTGCGGCCCCCCATCTGACAAAAAAATCAAACCTTGCCGATCAAGATTTGGCCAATTTTTGGGCAGATATCGGTTGGGGTGGCCTGTCAGAGGGCAGATAAGCTGCCGAATTAGCCTGAAGGACCCAAATCGCCAACTGAAATCTACCCGTGTATGGGCACCTTTAGGCCGATAGATTAGGATAACACAAGTTACTTAGAAGTTCTATGATCTGTTTTAAAGTGTGTTTGATCTTGTGCTTTTATATAGTCATGGAACGCCTCAATGACTTATATACCTTTATATTTTGTAATAGGGGGTATGAAAGTCACTATATAATTTACAGTAGGGGGTACATTATCCCTTATAATACATGAGTGATACTCAGAGTTCCCTGTATAACTCAGCCTGCAGCCTTGTGCCTTTATATGGGCACAGAACCCCTCAGTGACTGCTAATATCCTTATCATTTACAGTAGGGGGTACATTATCCCTTATAATACATGAGTGATACTCAGAGTTCCCTGTATAACTCAGCCTGCAGCCTTGTGCCTTTATATGGGCACAGAACCCCTCAGTGACTGCTAATATCCTTATCATTTACAGTAGGGGGTACAGTATCCCTTATAATACATGAGTGATACTCAGAGTTCCCTGTATAACTCAGCCTGCAGCCTTGTGCCTTTATACGGGCACAGAACCCCTCAGTGACTGCTAATATCCTTATCATTTACAGTAGGGGGTACATTATCCCTTATAATACATGAGTGATACTCAGAGTTCCCTGTATAACTCAGCCTGCAGCCTTGTGCCTTTATATGGGGGGCACAGAACCCCTCAGTGACTGCTAATATCCTTATCATTTACAGTAGGGGGTACATTATCCCTTATAATACATGAGTGATACTCAGAGTTCCCTGTATAACTCAGCCTGCAGCCTTGTGCCTTTATATGGGGGGCACAGAACCCCTCAGTGACTGCTAATATCCTTATCATTTACAGTAGGGGGTACATTATTCCTTATAATACATGAGTGATACTCAGAGTTCCCTGTATAACTCAGCCTGCAGCCTTGTGCCTTTATATGGGCACAGAACCCCTCAGTGACTGCTAATATCCTTATCATTTACAGTAGGGGGTACATTATCCCTTATAATACATGAGTGATACTCAGAGTTCCCTGTATAACTCAGCCTGCAGCCTTGTGCTCTCCCAGGATAATGCCTTCGTATGTTATCTCTATGGATGGGCTTATGATGTTATCCATTGTCCTTGACAAAATACAATAATAATCTGACAGAGTGGATTCACATTTTGGGACAGGCCTTTTAGAGATGGCTGAGCTGGGGGGCACAGAAAGCTCAGCTAGGACAAAATGATTATTTGCCCTGTATACACTTGGAAGCCCCCCCTGAAGGTCAGTTACAGAGAGGATGGGGCTGAGCAATGATACGACGCACTATGGTGTCCTTGGTGCCGAATAACTGATCCAGCTTTTCTGTAACCTTGCGCTCAGCTACAGAGTCCCCTGACTGACTGCTGGGCCTTATGGGGGGATGCGAAAGGGATATTACAGGTATGGGATCCATTATCCGTAAACCCGTTATCCAGAAAGCTCCGAATTATGGAAAGCCTGTCTCCCATTGACTCCATTTTAATCAAATAATTCTGATTTTTAAAATGTATTACCCTTTTCTCTGTAATAATAAAACAGTACCTGTACTTGATCCCAACTAAGATATAATTACCCCTTATTGGGGGCAGAACAGCCCTATTGGGTTTATTTAATGGTTAAATGATTCCCTTTTCTCTGTAATAATAAAACAGTACCTGTACTTGATCCCAACTAAGATATAATTACCCCTTATTGGGGCAGAACAGCCCTATTGGGTTTATTTAATGGTTAAATGATTCCCTTTTCTCTGTAATAATAAAACAGTACCTGTACCTATTGGGGCAGAACAATCCTATTGGGTTTAATTAATGTTTTATTGAGTTTTTAGTAGACTTAAGGTATGGAGATCCAAATTACGGAAACATCCCTTATCCGGAATACAATTGGTCCCAAGCATTCTGGATAATGGGTCCTATACCTGTATAACATTGGGCTCTGATGAAGGATTAGTAACGGGACACAAAGATACTTTCCTGTGAGTCGGTTTGTTAGTGACATTGGTTTTTCCCGCAGTAGAACAGCTTTAAGCTCTCTCACCAATAACCTTCGATAGACCCCCATTGATTATATAAATACAATTATTATTATTATTACTATTATTATTTTGTATTGAGGTCCTCTTTTTGTATTCATATTCCAGTCTCTCATTATAACCACTCCCAAGTTGCTAAGGTCCTAGAGCCTAGCAACCATATTGCTGCTGAAATTCCCAAACTGGAGAGCTGCTAAGTAAAAAGTGAAATAATAAAAAAAACTAAAAAATAAATGAAGACCAATTGCAAATCGTCCCAGAATACTGGTCTCTATATCATACTAAAAGTATGATAGGATAGGGTGCTGGGGTGGGGGGGTCCAAAGAAGCTTCCTTCCAGCATAGCGGTCTTTGCCCCTGAGAGCCCGGCCAAGGGTTGCCCTATTGCCCTAATGCCCCTCTGTTACTTTATAAGGGGGTTTGTCAGCGGAAGGAGATGCACATTTATTTTTATCTTTTCTAGAGGTGATGGAGTCCCAGTAAGTGGCAACCCGCGGCGCGGAGAATCTGTCACTTGTGCTTCACCGTAATTACGTCCAATTGGGCTCCTCAGCCTGACAGCCAGTAGGAAGCAGAGGCTGCTGTTTTCTTCCCATTTGCTAATTTATTTATATTTTCCCCATGTCGAGGTCTGAGATAGGAATCCTCATGAATTCCTCTATATTCTCTGGATTCTCATCCGTCTAGTAAACGAGTTTATGCAGCCAACTTCTAAATCCTTAGGCCCTGCCTACTTTTTGGCCACTCCCCCATTGCCGTACACCTGCTTAATATCACAACCACATATTTTAATCTTGATATATTATCAAAGTTGCCGTGGAAAGAGGACGTGGGAGGAGGGAATGGGGTCAGGTGACAAAAGATCACTCCTTCCTTCCTCCTGTCCTGGATCAATGATTGGCTGGGGGGCGGTTCTATTGCCACGGGGACAGCCGGGGACAGCTTTCCAAGATGGGAACATTAGCTGGGGACAATTTTCCTAAGGGACCGGTTTGGGAAAGGTGGGCCTTGTAGTTTGTGAGATGGATCTGGTGGGAGGTGGACGAGAGCTTTTATTAGGGGAGATCAAGAGCTCCGAAGAGTTATTTTACCTGGGACAGCGGAGAATGAAGAGGTTTTTACCCACCCTCCCTTAGCTTGGTGGGGGGGGGGGGGGGGTAATTCTGGCACATCTATGGGTGCTTGGCGGCCCTAAGGGTGGAGACTAAGGTGAATGCATAGAAAGGGAATACAAGGGATAGGCCAGGATAGAAACCCTAGTAGGTGGGTGCCTAGTCGCAGGTTTAGCATTGGGTGTGGTGATATGGCGTTGAGGTTAAACTATGTTAAAGGGGAACTCCACTTACTGTAATAATCTGGTTTGGAACAGTTCCCTAAGCCCCGCCCCATGTTCACCTGCTGATTGGCTGACTACTTTGTGACTCAAATAAACTGTAACAGTAGCCTCCCCTCAGCCTTCAGCCTGCCTCCTCCCAATCCCACAATTCCCTGCTGCACACGTGATGTCAATAAGGAAAGGAACATCACACTGCAATGCATTGTGGGTTATGTAGTTCCTGCATGCTGACTGTAAGCTGTGGGGAAGTTTTTACAATTTGTAACATCAGGGTTTTAGTCCCTCCTCCCCTGCCGGGATTTCAAATGATGCAGAAAGAGAAGCACTGTTTTGCAGCTGGATTTCAGCATGTAAACATGATATTTATGGCACCAGTGGTTGCTATGTAGGGTTGTTACTGAATAGGACACTCATTTCCTACTAGAAATCTGATTTTTTTATTTGCAAAATAAATAAATTTTTTTGAATTCTTTGCTCAGTGGAAATCACAGTCAAAGGCTGATGCCTTAGGGACGCCAGATCCAGCCCATTGCCCAAGGTCACAAGGAGATGAGACGGGACAGGATCCCAAGGCCCCATGTGGATGTGTATGCAGCTCAGCATTGGGGCTCAATTGCCTAATTTATCTTGGAATAATACATGGCTGCTCGCGGCAAGGCCAAAATCTGCATCAATATTACAGCCGTGACCCTGTCATACGTGATCGGCTCAACACTGATATTTGCTGAGGGCCGTGCTGTTCCCACATACAGGAACCTTGTTCTCCAGTGCTGTGTTTAGATCTGTGCATTTAACCCCCTCTTGTACATAATAAGGATCTTAGAAATCAGAGAGGGGATCCAGAACCTTATTAAAAAAAATGTCAGAGCTTCCAGTATACGTTCATTTTTAACTGGAAGGAGGTTCAGACTGGCATCATTGGCCCCTTTTAGAAGCCAATAATGCCATGTATTATAAGGGATAATGTACCCCCTACTGTAAATGATAAGGATATTAGCAGTCACTGAGGGGTTCTGTGCCCATATAAAGGCACAAGGCTGCAGGCTGAGTTATACAGGGAACTCTGAGTATCACTCATGTATTATAAGGGATAATGTACCCCCTACTGTAAATGATAAGGATATTAGCAGTCACTGAGGGGTTCTGTGCCCCCCATATAAAGGCACAAGGCTGCAGGCTGAGTTATACAGGGAACTCTGAGTATCACTCATGTATTATAAGGGATAATGTACCCCCTACTGTAAATGATAAGGATATTAGCAGTCACTGAGGGGTTCTGTGCCCCCCATATAAAGGCACAAGGCTGCAGGCTGAGTTATACAGGGAACTCTGAGTATCACTCATGTATTATAAGGGATAATGTACCCCCTACTGTAAATGATAAGGATATTAGCAGTCACTGAGGGGTTCTGTGCCCATATAAAGGCACAAGGCTGCAGGCTGAGTTATACAGGGAACTCTGAGTATCACTCATGTATTATAAGGGATAATGTACCCCCTACTGTAAATGATAAGGATATTGGCAGTCACTGAGGGGTTCTGTGCCCATATAAAGGCACAAGGCTGCAGGCTGAGTTATACAGGGAACTCTGAGTATCACTCATGTATTATAAGGGATAATGTACCCCCTACTGTAAATGATAAGGATATTGGCAGTCACTGAGGGGTTCTGTGCCCATATAAAGGCACAAGGCTGCAGGCTGAGTTATACAGGGAACTCTGAGTATCACTCATGTATTATAAGGGATAATGTACCCCCTACTGTAAATGATAAGGATATTAGCAGTCACTGAGGGGTTCTGTGCCCATATAAAGGCACAAGGCTGCAGGCTGAGTTATACAGGGAACTCTGAGTATCACTCATGTATTATAAGGGATAATGTACCCCCTACTGTAAATGATAAGGATATTAGCAGTCGCTGAAGAGTTCCATGGCACAAGTAAGCTGCCTCTTTAAATTCTGCTATAAACCATTTATTTTTCTGTACTCTAGTAATGGTAGGTTGAAGGAGGACACCCAGGCAGATGAAATGGTTACACAATGTACAAACTTAGCTTGGAAACCCAGCAGCTGAGTAGGAACTCTGGTATGAGCAATCTGGCCGGGGATAATGGAGACGGATCCAAATCCTGCAATTACCGTGCCTGTCTGTGCGACGATCCTGCCTTTGAAATCCATGATAGGATTTTGAGTCTGACTAATATTACTTTAATTGTGTATATATTCCTGCTATATAATATATATATATATATTGCTCATGTTTACCAGCTAAGCATTTCCTTTGGTTCTGTAAATGAGCGGTTACAGGGTTTGTTCTGCAGATTGGGCCGCTCCATGTGTTTGTACAGAATATCAACCTCCCATCTGCTTATTGTCAGCCCCAGCGGGTTAGACTAGGAGTCCTGCTAATTTTGCTTCAGACAAGCAAATGTGGAAATTTTTTAACATATATATAAATATTTATATATATATAGGCCTGTAATATTAATAGGATCCATTTTAGAGGAGAGCTGAGAGATTTTACTGTTTGTATAAATAGATAATTGTTCTTTGCTTCTTAAAGTGCTATATTAAAGGTGTAGTTCCCCTTTAAATGAACCTTTAGTATAACACAGAGAGTGTTATTCTGAGACAATTTGCAATTGATCTTAATTTTGTTATTATTTTGAGTTACTTAGATTTATATTCAGCAGCTCTACAGTTTGGAATTTCAGCAGCTATGTGGTTGCCAGGGTCCAAATTCACTCACACTTTACTGCTGCGCTGCAAGTTGGAGTGATATCCCCCCCCCTCACCCCCAGCAGCCGATCAGCAGAACGATGGGAAGGGAGCAAGATAGCAGCTCCCAGTAGGTATCAGAATAGCACTCAATAGTAAGAAATCCAAGTCCGGCTTGGGACTCCTCCAGTTACATGGGAGTAGGAGAAACAATAGGTTAGCTGAAAGCAGTTCTAATGTGTAGCGCTGGCTGAAAGCTCAGACTCAGGCACACTTTACTGCTGCGCTGCAAGTTGGAGTGATATCCCCCCCCTCACCCCCAGCAGCCGATCAGCAGAACAATGGGAAGGGAGCAAGATAGCAGCTCCCAGTAGGTATCAGAATAGCACTCAATAGTAAGAAATCCAAGTCCGGCTTGGGACTCCTCCAGTTACATGGGAGTAGGAGAAACAATAGGTTAGCTGAAAGCAGTTCTAATGTGTAGCGCTGGCTGAAAGCTCAGACTCAGGCACACTTTACTGCTGCGCTGCAAGTTGGAGTGATATCCCCCCCTCCCCCCCAGCAGCTGATCAGCAGAACAATGGGAAGGGAGCAAGATAGCAGCTCCCAGTAGGTATCAGAATAGCACTCAATAGTAAGAAATCCAAGTCCAGCTTGGGACTCCTCCAGTTACATGGGAGTAGGAGAAACAATAGGTTAGCTGAAAGCAGTTCTAATGTGTAGCGCTGGCTGAAAGCTCAGACTCAGGCACACTTTACTGCTGCGCTGCAAGTTGGAGTGATATCCCCCCCCCCCTCACCCCCAGCAGCCGATCAGCAGAACAATGGGAAGGGAGCAAGATAGCAGCTCCCAGTAGGTATCAGAATAGCACTCAATAGTAAGAAATCCAAGTCCGGCTTGGGACTCCTCTAGTTACATGGGAGTAGGAGAAACAATAGGTTACGTTCTCCTCCCTATTCTTTACATTGGAGTGATATACTATTGGGTCCCTCTAAGGAACAGCAAGGAACCTTATATGAAGGGCCCCACCCCTGCAGTCATTAGACAATGCTATGGGGATGATGGAAATGTTCCTGCTTTGCCCAAAGTCACATGATTTATATTGGGTACCGATTGGTTCTGGCCGAGCACATAAGGATCTGACCAAATGTGAATCATGGAAACCTGCTGCAGTATGAATTGTATTGTGACGGCTGAATCCCAAGCAGCAGTGAATATGGAAATAGAGAGATAATATTGATAATCCCAAACGTATTGCCATCTCTCTCTCCTGGCAGGTCCTGCATTAGGGCCACGGTGGGTGCTTCCTATTGTTAATGTTTAATATTCCTGTTGCTTCTCCCATGAATTCTCCAACCTCCGACTGCACATCTAGAAGCCGCCTGATATTAAATTACAGCAAGCCTGCTTTATTGTTTCAGTTTCATATATCAGGCAATAAAATAATGTTCCTTCACAGTGTTATAAGCATTAACATTATGCAGGGAGGAGGGAGGTTATTATAATTGTGTATTAATGTTATTATAATTGTGTATTAATCAGGCCCCCATTGTGCCCTCAGTAGTTCTGGCTACTGGATCTGCTGTCTCCATTTTGACATCTCTGCTGGAGATATTTACATCAACATGAGTTCATCCATTAGGGACTGGTCATGGCCATAAAGCAGGGCAGGACTGCTGCTTACAATGGGGGGATCAGATAGGATCTGTGCCACTGTGACAGAATGCTCTGTTATACAGATAGCTAGAATCTCAGCCATAAAGCAGGGCAGGACTGCTGCTTACAATGGGGGGATCAGATAGGATCTGTGCCACTGTGACAGAATGCTCTGTTATACAGATAGCTAGAATCTCAGCCATAAAGCAGGGCAGGACTGCTGCTTACAATGGGGGGGGATCAGATAGGATCTGTGCCACTGTGACAGAATGCTCTGTTATACAGATAGCTAGAATCTCAGCCATAAAGCAGGGCAGGACTGCTGCTTACAATGGGGGGATCAGATAGGATCTGTGCCACTGTGACAGAATGCTCTGTTATACAGATAGCTAGAATCTCAGCCATAAAGCAGGGCAGGACTGCTGCTTACAATGGGGGGGATCAGATAGGATCTGTGCCACTGTGACAGAATGCTCTGTTATACAGATAGCTAGAATCTCAGCCATAAAGCAGGGCAGGACTGCTGCTTACAATGGGGGGATCAGATAGGATCTGTGCCACTGTGACAGAATGCTCTGTTATACAGATAGCTAGAATCTCAGCCATAAAGCAGGGCAGGACTGCTGCTTACAATGAGGGGATCAGATAGGATCTGTGCCACTGTGACAGAATGCTCTGTTATACAGATAGCTAGAATCTCAGCCATAAAGCAGGGCAGGACTGCTGCTTACAATGGGGGGGATCAGATAGGATCTGTGCCACTGTGACAGAATGCTCTGTTATACAGATAGCTAGAATCTCAGCCATAAAGCAGGGCAGGACTGCTGCTTACAATGGGGGATCAGATAGGATCTGTGCCACTGTGACAGAATGCTCTGTTATACAGATAGCTAGAATCTCAGCCATAAAGCAGGGCAGGACTGCTGCTTACAATGGGGGGATCAGATAGGATCTGTGCCACTGTGACAGAATGCTCTGTTATACAGATAGCTAGAATCTCAGCCATAAAGCAGGGCAGGACTGCTGCTTACAATGGGGGGGGATCAGATAGGATCTGTGCCACTGTGACAGAATGCTCTGTTATACAGATAGCTAGAATCTCAGCCATAAAGCAGGGCAGGACTGCTGCTTACAATGGGGGATTAGATAGTACATTCATGCAGGGGGCATTGAAATCAGGAAACCTGTATGAGTGGATTGTAGAGGAAATGGATTGTGGGTATAGCCGGCCAGAATAAAAGAATTTGATGGATAAAAAAAAGTGGCGTTTGTGGGGACAGGGTATTTGCTTTCCCGCCTGCGATTGGTCCCAGCCTCCTCTCCTCCTCGTTAAGTTATTAGCCATTTGGAAGAAGTTATTATGCCTATCGATTTTGTGTTTGAAGAAATGAATTCCCAGGACTCCGGAGGCAGATCGGTTGCGTGAGAGAAATCCGTAATGATCAACGGTATATCTGTCACCGGAGTGAAATTATTATGGGGAGTCGCGGGCGCGGGGATGTGATCCAACTGCACAGCGAGGGGGGTGGGGGGGGGACCAATGAGCATGCACCCAGGGTCCGAACTCTGGATGGCAACTGTTTGGTTTTGACCCGAACCCGAAGTTTGGTTTTTCTTAGGCCTGTTCAGGTCTGAATTGTCTGTTTGGTTTTCAGCCTTGTGAAACGGGAACAATAATCTGGGTAATAAGTGAAAAATATTTATAATAATAAAGGGGTGGGTCACCTATAAGTATGTTATAGAATGGCCAATTCTAAGCAACTTTTCAATTGGTCTTCATTATTTATTTTTTATAGGTTTTGATCTATTTGCCTTTTTCTTCTAACTCTCAAATGGGGGTCACTGACCCCGGCAGCCGAACACTATTGCTCTGTGAGACTCCAGTTTTATTGTTATTGTTACTTTATATTACTTATTTTATATTATTCAGTCCCTCTCCTATTCATACTGTATACCAGTTTTTCATCCAAGCCACTCCCTGGTTGCTAAGGTAACTTAGACCCTAGCAACCAAACTGGAGAGCTCCTGAACTGAAAATTAAGTAACTAAAAAAACTACAAATAATAATAAATGAAGACCAATTGCAAATTGTCTCAGACTATCACTCTCTAAATCATACTAACAGAAAGGTGAACAACCCCTTCAAGATACTCACCATGATCTTTTTCTATCAATATGGCTTAGATTGTAAGCTCTTTTCTTATAGATTGTAAACTCTTTTCTTGTAGATTGTAAGCTCTTTTCTTGTAGATTGTAAGCTCTTTTCTTGTAGATTGTAAGCTCTTTTCTTGTAGATTGTAAGCTCTTTTACAATGTCCAATGTATGTCCAATGTATGTAACCCACTTATTGTACAGCGCTGCGGGATATGTTGGCGCTTTATAAATAAATGTTAATAATAATAATGGCTTAGTTATCACCAAGTACAGATGATTTCTTATTATAACAGAAAGAAAAAGCAAATCAATCAAAATTGATTTATTAAACCAGATGTGATGTCATCTTAACCCTAAAAATGACATCATCTGTGGGTGGGGGCAATAATCAGGGGACTGGCCCCTGGGGCCCCTGGGCACGTAGCTACATGGTACCTGCTTAGCTAGAGACGGATATTCTGATTGGCACTCGGTTGCCAGGGTTGGGTAACAGATGTGGGATCGCTGGTTGCCAGGCAATGCGCCCCCATATAATACAAGGCAGTGGCACAGAAAGGGTTAAATGCCCGTGGGTTTGACACCCTCTCTACCCAGTCCGGTTTGAATGAAGCTTTGAGGTTCTGTTGCTAAATTCTGCCTGTTTCTCACTCCGGAGTCTCCTTATTGACCCGTTTATTTTTAGCAATGCCAGGCAAGGGCAAGTCTTTTATTCTCTCTTATTGCGCTCGGTCCTTCTCACTCCTCCGCAGGTTCCTTAACCTTTTGGGAACTAATTGGGGACTTTATTAAATGTCTATATCCAGGCTGTTAATAAGTGGGATAGATATAACCTTTTGTTTCTTCAAGGGTAAATGGGACCATGTACTTAGTGATATTTACCTTCCAGTTATATACCAGAAATAGACGGCACAACCTGTAATGTATTTATAACATATACTGTGATGTACGACTGATTGTCCTGCTGTTCCTGCTGAATTGTGCTTAGTACAGGGGAATCCCTATGCTGCCATAGTTTTATAGTATCTCTCTGTACAGGCTATGAGCAAACTTAGGGGGCTGTTCCTGCTGAATTGTGCTTAGTACAGGGGAATCCCTATGTGCCATAGTTTTATGGTATCTCTCTGTACAGGCTATGAGCAAACTTAGGGGGCTGTTCCTGCTGAATTGTGCTTAGTACAGGGGAATCCCTATGTGCCATAGTTTTATGGTATCTCTCTGTACAGGCTATGAGCAAACTTAGGGGGCTGTTCCTGCTGAATTGTGCTTAGTACAGGGGAATCCCTATGTGCCATAGTTTTATGGTATCTCTCTGTACAGGCTATGAGCAAACTTAGGGGGCTGTTCCTGCTGAATTGTGCTTAGTACAGGGGAATCCCTATGTGCCATAGGTTTTTGTTATCTCTCTGTACAGGCTATGAGCAAACTTAGGGGGCTGTTCCTGCTGAATTGTGCTTAGTACAGGGGAATCCCTATGTGCCATAGTTTTATGGTATCTCTCTGTACAGGCTATGAGCAAACTTAGGGGGCTGTTCCTGCTGAATTGTGCTTAGTACAGGGGAATCCCTATGTACCATAGTTTTATGGTATCTCTCTGTACAGGCTATGAGCAAACTTAGGGGGCTGTTCCTGCTGAATTGTGCTTAGTACAGGGGAATCCCTATGCTGCCATAGTTTTATGGTATCTCTCTGTACAGGCTATGAGCAAACTTAGGGGGCTGTTCCTGCTGAATTGTGCTTAGTACAGGGGAATCCCTATGCTGCCATAGTTTTATGGTATCTCTCTGTACAGGCTATGAGCAAACTTAGGGGGCTGTTCCTGCTGAATTGTGCTTAGTACAGGGGAATCCCTATGTGCCATAGTTTTATGGTATCTCTCTGTACAGGCTATGAGCAAACTTAGGGGGCTGTTCCTGCTGAATTGTGCTTAGTACAGGGGAATCCCTATGCTGCCATAGTTTTATGGTATCTCTCTGTACAGGCTATGAGCAAACTTAGGGGGCTGTTCCTGCTGAATTGTGCTTAGTACAGGGGAATCCCTATGCTGCCATAGTTTTATGGTATCTCTCTGTACAGGCTATGAGCAAACTTAGGGGGCTGTTCCTGCTGAATTGTGCTTAGTACAGGGGAATCCCTATGTGCCATAGTTTTATGGTATCTCTCTGTACAGGCTATGAGCAAACTTAGGGGGCTGTTCCTGCTGAATTGTGCTTAGTACAGGGGAATCCCTATGTGCCATAGTTTTATGGTATCTCTCTGTACAGGCTATGAGCAAACCTAGGGGGCTGTTCCTGCTGAATTGTGCTTAGTACAGGGGAATCCCTATGCTGCCATAGTGTTATAGTAGCTCTCTGTACAGGCTATGAGCAAACTTAGGGGGCTGTTCCTGCTGAATTGTGCTTAGTACAGGGGAATCCCTATGGTGCCATAGTGTTATAGTAGCTCTCTGTACAGGCTATGAGCAAACTTAGGGGGCTGTTCCTGCTGAATTGTGCTTAGTACAGGGGAATCCCTATGGTGCCATAGTGTTATAGTAGCTCACTGTATAGGCTATGAACAAATGTACAGTAAAGGGCTGTTCCTGCATACAATGAATACAAATCTCCTCTACAGGTGATACAAGACTAGTCGTAGACAATGGCTGCTCAAACAAGACTCATGTAAATTTGCCTGTACCATACTTAATGTTAAGTGTAAGGTGGACTTGCCCTTTAAATCAAATACAGTGCTATGGAGTGAGCCACACAGCCACGGTAGCGCTTGGCCCCTGTGCAGCAGTGGGTGCGACTCCCGCGGGCGCTGAAGGGATTAGAAAGCCAATTATTAATAGTCTCTCATAATTAGCGGCTCTAGAAGTGTCTTACAAATTAGAACAAGAATGCACTGGGCGCTTGGTAACGAGCACAAATTAATTGAGCTTTTGTTTGGCCTCCCAGCCACGCAAATATGTACCGCTTAATAAGGTGTCATAGAAATTGTAGCCTTTATTTTAACTACAACTCCCAGCAGCCTTTGCCAGTCACTACAGCTTTCTCTACTGCCCTCCCAGTATTGCTCTCCTATTGGGCATCCCTGTTTGCTATTCCCACTGTATGTATGGGCAGGCTTCCCCAGGCCCAGCTTTATGTTGCTGATTAAAGAAACAGTAGGGATTAAAGGGGAAGTTCACTTTGAAATGAATTAGGTGGGGGAGAGGGAGAGCAGGGAGAGTGCATGTTATTATAATATACAGTTTGGTCATTTCCCTATGGGAACAAACTGTCAGTTATAATCTGAACTTAGTGATATAATTTCTGTCACATGACTCACTAAAACTTGTATATTATAATAAATAAAGTACCCCCTGTTGTAAAATATGAGGATACTAGAATTCACCTTGGTGTTCCATAAAGGCCTTGTGCTTTTATATGGTAATGGAACTCCTCGGTGACGTATAATATCCCTATATGTTACAATAGGGGGTTACTTTATTCACTATATATTATAAGGAACTCCTCGGGGGCTTATAATATCCCTATATGTTACAATAGGGGGCACTTTATTCACTATATATTATAAGGAACCCCTCGGGGGCTTATAATATCCCTATATATTACAATAGGGGGCACTTTATTCACTATATATTATAAGGAACTCCTCGGGGACTTATAATATCCCTATATGTTACAATAGGGGGTACTTTATTCACTATATATTATAAGGAACTCCTCGGAGGCTTATAATATCCCTATATGTTACAATAGGGGGTACTTTATTCACTATATATTATAAGGAACCCCTCGGGGGCTTATAATATCCCTATATGTTACAATAGGGGGTACTTTATTCACTATATATTATAAGGAACCCCTCGGGGGATTATAATATCCCTAAATGTTACAATAGGGGGTACTTTATTCACTATATATTATAAGGAACCCCTCGGGGGCTTATAATATCCCTATATGTTACAATAGGGGGTACTTTATTCACTATATATTATAAGGAACTCCTTACTCCTATTTATAATGCATCTCAAATTACATCATCTACTTTTATTGATGAGGTTCCTAACTGAGGGTCCCTGGGGGTTTGAGGGCCCTATACCCTGTCTCTTACCCCAAACCCACTACTGCCCCCACCTTCTCTCTAACCACCCCCCCCAGCCCCGGATGATTTTCCCTGCATTGTCAGTTCTCCCCGCTGAGCCACAATGGGAGAGTCAGTAGGCGGCACACCCTGCGCGGTGTTGGCGTGACCTTGAGAGGGCAGCAGGCTCAGCGGAACCGCCAGGGCCCATACGGATCCGACTCTCAGTACTGCAGCGCGCAGCAATATCCCTGGGCTCTGATCACATGAATCTCCATTCCTTCTCCCCACGAGTCAGTAGCGCAGATCAGCATCTGCTCAGCCCCTCGCTGTGCGGCTACAGAGAGACAAGCAAAGGCTCCTTTATTATTTATAAACATTTACTAGCTCTTAGTGCGCTATAGCCTTTGTCTGCATAGAGAAATGAGTGAGGCCTGATAGATCCTTGGGCAGGTGAATGATTTGCATCCATAGTTTTATGGTATCTCTCTGTACAGGCTATGAGCAAACTTAGGGGGCTGTTCCTGCCGAATTGTGCTTAGTACAGGGGAATCCCTATGTGCCATAGTTTTATGGTATCTCTCTGTACAGGCTATGGGCAAACTTAGGGAGCTGTTCCTGCTGAATTGTGCTTAGTACAGGGGAATCCCTATGTGCCATAGTTTTATTGTATCTCTCTGTACAGGCTATGAGCAAACTTCGGGGTCTGTTCCTGCTGAATTGTTCTTAGTACAGGGGAATCCCTATGCTGTCATAGTTTTATGGTATCTCTCTGTTCAGGCTATGAGCAAACTTAGGGGTCTGTTCCTGCTGAATTGTGCTTAGTACAGGGGAATCCCTATGTGCCATAGTTTTATGGTATCTCTCTGTACAGGCTATGAGCAAACTTAGGGGGCTGTTCCTGCTGAATTGTGCTTAGTACATGGGTATCCCTATGTGCCATAGTTTTATGGTATCTCTCTGTACAGGCTATGGGCAAACTTAGGGGGCTGTTCCTGCTGAATTGTGCTTAGTACAGGGGAATCCCTATGTGCCATAGTTTTATGGTATCTCTCTGTACAGGCTATGAGCAAACTTAGGGGGCTGTTCCTGCTGAATTGTGCTTAGTACAGGGGAATCCCTATGTGCCATAGTTTTATGGTATCTCTCTGTACAGGCTATGAGCAAACTTAGGGGGCTGTTCCTGCTGAATTGTGCTTAGTACAGGGGAATCCCTATGTGCCATAGTTTTATGGTATCTCTCTGTACAGGCTATGGGCAAACTTAGGGGGCTGTTCCTGCTGAATTGTGCTTGTTTTTCATAGTTTTTGAATTATTTGCCTTATTTGCAGCTTTCAAATAAGTGTCACTCCATCTGCCAAACAACTATTGCTCTCTGTGAGGCTACAGTTTTATTGTTATTGTTACTGTTACTTCTTATTACTTATTTATCAGTCTTCCATTCAAACCACACTGTGGTTGCCAATGTAGCTTGGACCCTAGCAACCAGATAGCTGCAGAAATTCCAAACTGGAGAGCTGCTGAACAAAAAGTGAAATCGTCAAAAAACTACAAATAATAAAAAAAAATAAAGACCAATTGCAAAGTGTTGCAGAATATTACTCTCATTACCGGCAATGTTGCTCATGGCAGCCAATCAGATGCTTTGCTTTGGTTTTCTAACTGTTGAAATCTAATTGCTGATTGGTTGCCCTTTTACAGCAGCATTTTTCAGAGAACTGTAGCCGTTATCACAGATTCAAAGTCGCAAGTGAGTCCTATTAAATGATGTGAATAATACAGGAACTGCTCTATAGAAGAATAAATCCGCCGCACCTCGGGCAAACGCAATTAGAAATTGGATTTTAACCGCCCGTGATACAGTGATACGGCCATAGCGGGTTAGTGAGACGCATTGATTCCCACTCTGCTGGCACGGGAGCCATGTTTTATTCATTGTAATGATCGGATGTTCAGCGCGAGCTGGGGGTGACCAAGCAGAAAGGAAGCAGCTGACAGGATCTGTACACTGAGCACAGGCACCAAAGGGTTAATAAGCACAGCCAGGCACATCCGAGTATCACTCATGTATTATAAGGGATAATGTACCCCCTACTGTAAATGATAAGGATATTAGCAGTCACTGAGGGGTTCTGTGCCCCCCATATAAAGGCACAAGGCTGCAGGCTGAGTTATACAGGGAACTCTGAGTATCACTCATGTATTATAAGGGATAATGTACCCCCTACTGTAAATGATAAGGATATTAGCAGTCACTGAGGGGTTCTGTGCCCATATAAAGGCACAAGGCTGCAGGCTGAGTTATACAGGGAACTCTGAGTATCACTCATGTATTATAAGGGATAATGTACCCCCTACTGTAAATGATAAGGATATTAGCAGCCACTGAGGGGTTCTGTGCCCATATAAAGGCACAAGGCTGCAGGCTGAGTTATACAGGGAACTCTGAGTATCACTCATGTATTACAGATAACAGACAAGTATCGAAAGCCACTGGAACCCCAAAGTGACTTGGTTATATTTGTTGTTTTTATAATATACAGGTTACAGTGGGGCAGTTATTTATGGCTGTTAGACATTAGAAGAAGTCACTGTATCAGAGGTTGAGTAATGTTGTACCAATGGAATTAGTATTATATATATATATATATATATAATTCACTGGTTATTTTTAATTTATTGTGCATGTTCATTATTTATATCATCAATGATCCCAACCGGTTTCTGGGCACCAGTGATGGTTTCTCAGCACCTCCCGGCGCCTCTTCCATCTGTGGCTCCGAGTTGCAATTGGAACCTGCTTCTTACCCCCCCCCCCTTATTTCTCCTTCTCTCAATGTCACCTTGTGTAAGCGCCAAGCGTGCCAGCAGTACCCAGGGCCAACCATCCGTCATATCCATCATATCTGTCATATCCATCATGCAGTCTGCTCACCGGGAACACGCAAGGCGACACGTGTAGAGCTCAGTGTGGGCACTAGTGTAAATGTGTGAGGGGCTGCGCTGCCCTTGCCCTGCCCCATTAGTGCATGTGTAAAGGGCCGATATGGGTCCCTTTGACCGATTTGGCAGCTTATCGGCCCATGTAGGGGCAGCAACGATCAGCGATCACCATGTAATAGACCCCCCCCAGTGATGTCACCGGTTCTCCCACTGGCTGTCCCATGATGTCATCGCCCACCCTCCTCCCTGTGGCATCACCGACCACCCCCTGGCCAGAGTAAAGAACCAGGAGAGGTGGTAAACCCAGTCTGTGTAAGGGCAGAAGTGACACATATAAGGGCAGAAGTGACACGTATAAGGGCAGAAGTGACACGTATAAGGGCAGAAATGACACGTATAAGGGCAGAAGTGACATGTATAAGGGCAGAAGGGACACGTATAAGGGCAGAAGTGACACGTATAAGGGCGGAAGTGACACGTATAAGGGCGGAAGTGACACGTATAAGGGCAGAAGTGACACGTATAAGGGTAGAAGTGATGCGTATAAGGGCAGAAGTGACACGTATAAGGGCAGAAGTGACACGTATAAGGGTAGAAGTGATGCGTATAAGGGCAGAAGTGACACGTATAAGGGCAGAAGGGACACGTATAAGGGCAGAAGTGACACGTATAAGGGCGGAAGTGACACGTATAAGGGCGGAAGTGACACGTATAAGGGCGGAAGTGACACGTATAAGGGCAGAAGTGACACGTATAAGGGTAGAAGTGATGCGTATAAGGGCAGAAGTGACACGTATAAGGGTAGAAGTGACACATATCAGGGCAGAAGTGACACGTATAAGGGCAGAAGTGACACATATCAGGGCAGAAGTGACACGTATAAGGGCAGAAGTGACACGTATAAGGGTAGAAGTGACACGTATCAGGGCAGAAGTGACACGTATAAGGGCGGAAGTGACACGTATAAGGGCAGAAGTGACACGTATAAGGGTAGAAGTGACACGTATAAGGGTAGAAGTGACACGTATAAGGGCAGAAGTGACACGTATAAGGGTAGAAGCGACACGTATAAGGGCAGAAGCGACATGTATAAGGGCAGAAGTGACACGTATAAGGGCAGAAGTGACACATATCAGGGTAGAAGTGACACGTATAAGGGCAGAAGTGACACGTATAAGGGCAGAAGTGACACGTATAAGGGTAGAAGTGACGCGTATAAGGGCAGAAGTGACACGTATAAGGGTAGAAGTGACACATATCAGGGTAGAAGTGACACGTATAAGGGCAGAAGTGACACATATAAGGGCAGAAGTGACACGTATAAGGGTAGAAGTGACACATATAAGGGCAGAAGTGACACGTATAAGGGTAGAAGTGACACGTATAAGGGCAGAAGTGACACATATAAGGGCAGAAGTGACACGTATAAGGGTAGAAGTGACACGTGTAACTTTGTGAAGAAGTATATGTGTAGTCAAATGTATTTTGGCGAATCAGACGGAGCTGTATAAAGGGTCGTACAATTGTATCAAGAGCGTCGCCCCAGTGCAACTGCAATTATTGGGAAAAATCACTGTATTGTGGGGGAAGATAAGGAAATTGCCCTATATTTTCCCATTGGGTGACTGAAGGACTTTTTGCCGGATGGAGAGATCATGGAAACGCTTGATTCTGTCGCTGCTTTATATGAGCCATAGCCGGATACCCGGGGACGTATTCATAAAGCTGTGTCCAAACGGAATGAAATACCTCTAATATCCCACGGCACAGCGAGTAACATCATATGAAACTATGTAACATTATAAAAAATATTAAAGGCCAACTTATTATTGTTGTTGTTTCATCCGTAAGTAATTAGCCGCAGATGTTTAAAATTTGGGCGCTTTAATTAGCCCCGGCTCCAAGGTGACAGTTTCCAGCCTTTTTTATCTCTGAAATTCCTGGAAATCTCTGTTTGTGAGCAGAGGGTCATGCAAAATGTCAAGTGTGAGTTCACCATTATCCAGCGGGGAGAAGTTGCTATAGCAACAAGACACAGAGACCCAAGGAAACATTGTAAGAGGGTTGTGGGAACGTGGGTAATGAATCATTGCAACGTCACCTTGCCCACAGCACCCACCTAGCACCCATGTAACCGCCCACTCCCCATTACATCTACTGACTGACATCTGAATTTCAAGATATTAGCAGATCTTACACTGTAAATATAGTGAACTTGAAACCACAGCGCCATCTGCTGTTCATTTCAACCGATGGCTAATGAAATTCAGAACTGACCAGAAAAACATCACATGACTCTTCCTTCAAATACCTGATTGGTTGCCCCTAATGACCCCTAATATCTTGGTCTGTGTACCCTCATACCGTACAGCCTAATCCAGGGATCCCCAACCTTTTCTACCAGGAGTAGGAGTAGCCAGGAGTAGATTCGCTGTGAAATTCTGCATTTCGCCATTGGTGAATTTTTTGGTGACATGACAGACGTTCACTTAGTGAGGGAAAAAGTTGTGGTCATCAAAAAAGTCGAGGTTGCGTCAAATAAGTCATGGTCAGGGTCGGACTGGGGGGTGCAGGGTCCACCGGGGCGTCTGCCACAGGGACCCCTTCACCCCCCAATGGCCCCCGCTGCCTTTATCCCCACCCCCAAAGAGGCTCCCAACACCCTCCGACCCCTCCCCCAAGCACTCCTAAAAGAAACTTACCTGTGGCACGTTGGGGGAGGGAGACGACGGATCACGGGAGCACCATGGGGGGGGGTCAGATCTGGGCCGCTGGGGCCCGCTAGGGCAGGGGCCCACCAGGTGTTTTCCCTGATACCCTGGCAGCCCAGTCCAATGCTGATCGCGGACAGTATGGTAGCTACATTTCAGGAATTTTTTGCTGTTTTGAAAAATGGGACGTTCCTTCAGGTGCCAAAAAAGGCTGTGATTGGCTAATTGGTAGCCCCATGTGGCCTGCTGGCCTGCAGGAGGCTCTGATTGGAGTAAAATTGTGTTTCCAAGCCAGAAATGTAAAAATGGCACCTCCACTGGGAGCAACAGCCAAGGGGTTGGGGACATGTTGCCCCAGAGCCACTGGTTGGGAATCACTGGTCTAAGGGAACCAATAGCATAGGCCGTACCTATATGTATAGTTATATTCTGTTTATGCCATAACTGTACCTTCATGTTGTTATGGAATATGGCAGCTCCCAGCGTTGGGTGCAGGGCAGAAATGGCGGCATTACACTCGCTACTCAAGGGAAAATAAACGGAATATAATGAAACTGTAGATCAGCGTAAATGCTGCGACTTTTCAAAGTATCTCAGGATTTTTTTTTCTAAATGTCATCTCCAGCCAGCGAGCGCCTCTCTAAACTTTTGTTTCATTCCAACTGTAAAAAATGTTATAAAATGCGAGCGGATTTAAAGGTTGATCCATCTCCTGGCCCAATATTTAATTTTCCCGTCCATTAAGTGCGCAGCGTGCTTGGGCGCCAGGAGCGAAGGGAACAATCCATGCGGGGGAATCGGCCGACCTTGCGGAAGAGCGAGTTACTGAGGGGGGGGATCTAATCCCAAACTCAGTCTGTGTTGGGGCTCATTGCGCTGCTGCCGATGAACCCCCCCCCCCCCGTGCCTCTACTTGGAATCTCCCACCCCCCCCGCGCCGCTACTTAGACTCTCCCACCAAGTTGTGCTGTTCTGCAATCTTTATTTTTTATGATTTGTAGTTTTTCGATTATTTCAGTTTTTATCCGGCAGCTCTCCGGCTTGGCGTTCCAGCAGCTATCTGGTTGCTAGGGTTGGTCCAAGCGCTGCACTTTATTTCGGAGAAGAATTTCTGACTTTGATAAATATGTCCCTGGGTACAAGGCTACACATTCAGTGAGATTGAATCCCAGCAAGAGAAACAAATCATTAGAACTTGGCAGGTCTCTATCATAAAGGCTGTGAGGGACGTTGGCCAAGAGCACATCCATCAGATATAGATATATAATATACAGCCTTGTCATTTCCCTATTGGACCAAACTGTGAATTATATTCTTATAAACAGTGCTTAGTGATGTAATTTCTGTCACATGACATATATGACTATATATATATATATATATATGACTGATTATATATATATATATAATAAAGTACCCCCTGTTGTAAAATATGAGGATATTAGTAGTCAACTTGAAGTTCCATGACCATATTAAAGCAGGAGACCTTCGGCCTCATGCTTTTATATGGTCACGGAACTCCTCGGGGACTTATAATATCCCTATATGTTACAATAGGGGGTACTTTATTCACTATATATTATAAGGAACTCCTCGGGGGCTTATAATATCCCTATATGTTACAATAGGGGGTACTTTATTCACTATATATTATAAGGAACTCCTCGGGGGCTTATAATATCCCTATATGTTACAATAGGGGGCACTTTATTCACTATATATTATAAGGAACTCCTCGGGGGCTTATAATATCCCTATATGTTACAATAGGGGGTACTTTATTCACTATATATTATAAGGAACTCCTCGGGAACTTATAATATCCCTATATGTTACAATAGGGGGTACTTTATTCACTATATATATACAGGGCTCCAAGCCATAAAGCTACAGGGGTCGCTCAGAGCACGGTGCCTAAGCATCAGGGTCGGTCTTTATTATCATCTCCTGCATTCAAGCTTCTTCCCCTGCTCAGTTTCTCTCTATACATCCCAATTACGGGACACAGACGGTTTATTTTGACTACTACATAATCGTTAGCTAATGGTACCGAGGCTACTGTATCTCCTTAGGAACGGGGCTGCTCTAATTTTAGCACTGAATCCAGCGAGACAAGCTGTGCCGATGTGAGAATCTTCTCTCCATGTCTCTATATAGAGAGTTGCAGCGTTAGAGTCACATCTTGGTGTTAAAGCTGATCTCCAGGCTGAGCTTCATACTTACCTATTGGGTGTAGGCGTGCCACATCTGTCTCTTGTTTGTTAGGCAGAAAATCCTTGTTTCACAATGGGGACTGCTTTGGGAAGTCAAGAGCAGTGGGCTCAGAGGGGATATCACTCACTGTCCCTGAGCCCAGCCAACTGGAGTCCCTACAGCCTGGCAGCAATTGTCACTTGGGGGGTTACCCGACACCACAATCTCCTTGGTGGAGCACAAACTGCTACTAGCTAGCCCTGTCTGTCTAACCCTTCTAGATTGTCTTCTAACAGGCACCGCCATCTTGCCATTATCTTCACCTCCCTCATGGAGTGCGTTATTCTGACTTCACCCAGGCTTGATCAGCCATAGGTAGAGTTACCACCAGTCTGGTTTTGACCCAGACAGCCTGGTTTTTAGAACCTCATTTGGAAACCATGCAGGACTCTTTGAGATTGACATGGCGATCGGCCAATCGCCAATCCCCAGGTAATAGCCCTGCCCCTGAGGCATCATAATCCCACCCACATAATGTCAGTGCCCCACCCAGTGACATCATGCCCCACCCGTCTACCCGGGTTAGACAACACAAAAGGTGGCAACCCTCACCATAGGTCTAACTCTTCTTACTAAGGCCTTCTACCTGCCACATCCAACCCCTTCCATATATGGAGTCCAAAGAGACAAAACCATGTGCTCCTTCCCCTTTTATAGACTAGAGAACAGGAAGTAGAATCCCTACCCCTGGGCCTATTGGAACACATCCCACCCCCAGGGCACTGGTTATACTTTCTCACAATAGGAAAGGTTAACCCCTTCACATCTCCTACACTTTAGTTGGACCTTATGCTCACACTATGTCCCTCCGCTGCACTCTGCTCCGGGGGAAACAATGGTGTGCCAAGAGCTCCATCTGTACATTCCCATGAAGCAAAGACATTTCCAGAAGTTTAACCCAAAACCCGGGACCATCTACCTGCCCTTTATTTACCGCGGAATCCTTCGCTTTACCAGATTAGTTATATCCGTATATCGATCAGCAGAGACAGTTCCCAACAGAAACAATAAATTCATGCAATTCTACTGTCAACCGTGCTTCTGGGTTCAATATTCAATTTAATCTGGATTGTCAGGGAAATATAATTACGGGCACATTTCATATGGTTTCCTGCTAAGCGCTCGGCGGGGAAATAACAGAATATCTCGGATCCCAGAAGGCTGGGGGGGGGATAAAGAGAATTCTGTACCTTCAGGAGCTGAAATCGCATGTTTTGCACACACCTAGCGGAACGCAAATAGAATGTAACACGTCGGCCCAGATTAAATGTGACAGCGCTAAGAATAGCAAGTCGGTTTTATATGAAACACGTTGGCGCTGCCGCCCTGTGCCCTGTAACATAAACAAGCTATTTAAGGTGGATTATATGTTATTTTTTTACTTTTTGTGCTTTGTATCTTCCCCTGCGCATTTTGTCATGTTCTGCTCCAGGGACTGGCCAAGCCGACCAGGCACCCAAGGCAACCCGGTTGGCCACCTTGCCCCTGTACCCTCCCCACATCCCCTGCATGCCATCGCGGGGGGGGGTCATTGACAAGGGGGTGGGCAATGACATGGAGCGCACACTATAGGGGTAGGAAGGAGAGGTACCTGTCTGACCCCTATCGTTTACATTATTTACCCCTTCAGTTTCTTCTATTTATGAAGCTGGTTGGTGGGTCTCAACATGAAAGGGAGGCTTGTCTTGTGTTGTGATTGGGTGAGGGGAAGAGGTCTATTGTATAAACATGTACTGTATATGTGCCCATACACGTTGAGATTCGCTTGCTTGGCGAGATCTTCACCCGATATCCCCACCTATGGGTGGCGATAATGAGGAGCGTGTAGGCAAAAAAAATAATAATTCGATCGTTTGGCCCCAGGGAATTATATTGGCAGTAATGGGGCAGTCGGTTCAGGGACTGCAGCAACGAGCCAATGCGATCCGACTGAATTTTCTAACCTGGCCAATCGATATCTGCCCAATTTTAGGCCAGATATCGGTCGGGCAGGGACCCAGCTACTATTGGCCCGTGTATGGGGACCATTAATGTGCATAATGATGATCTCTGTGGTAAGCTGCAAAGGTTACCATTGTATTCAATGGAGCTTATCTGTACCCTGTGCCTTTTCTCCAGCTTGAATGGCTGCCCCCACGGCTGCACAGTAATTTATTTATATAATCTACAGCAGTGTTTCTGAATCAAACAAATGGTTTTTGCAAGTGCAGAACAACAGTCAGCGCTGCGGAATATGTTGGCGCTTTATAAATAAAACTTAATAATAATAACAGTATATTATATTTAACTACTTGCAATAATACTTGATAATCAAGTTGCCAGTCCTCACACAGGGTCGGACTGGGCCGCCGGGACACCGAGAAAAATCCCGATGGGCCCCGGTGGCCCAGACCCGACCCTTGCGGCGCTCCCCTTGCCCGACCGTTCCTCCCCTTATGTCGGATGGGGGCCCCTGTGGGGGATAAGGGGGGCCCCTGAGGTGGGGTTAGGAGACGCGGCTGGCGGGGGAACCTGCAGGGCCCCTGGAGCAGGAACCCTGGTGGGCCCCCAGTCCGACCCTGTCTTCACATACTCCCCCTGCATTATGGACTGAAGGGAGGAGGATGTTTATGCAGAGCTCATTTTCTTTAGATGAACTAGTTGAGATTAAAGTGTAAAAAAAAAACAAAAAAAATCTGTTATACTTTATAAATATGATTTTTGTGTGTGTGTACATAGGTTTGCTAGGCCTGGGAAGATTAGCTAACAAATAGATTAGCTGTTCAGTTAGTAAATTATTTTCTATACACACAGGAATCTTTTATAAATGACCCTGATGCACGAGGCATGGGGGTAACTGTAGCCAGTGCAATGGCTTCCAAGCAATCGAGTCACTTACTGGCCATAGTGTCAGGTTTCTGGCTCCTTAATCTGCTAAGAGAGGCGTTACGGATGGACATGAGGGTGCTAGAATGGGTGCTAGAATGGGTGCTAGACTTGGTGCATATCCTCTACTAAATCAGTCAGTTTCTCCCATACAGATGATTAACACATTAGGGCGGGATTGGAATAAACATTTATCAGAAGATCATCTGGTAGGAAATAGTTTCCTTAAATGCTGTCACCATTATCTGTCGGCATCTAAAGTGAGAGCGTGACATATACTGTGAAATATATGAAATATATCCTTATATCTGTCACTGTCTGCTGGGGCACGTGGGTGTGTCACTGAATTCTGCACATATCATTGTGCTCTGCATACAGGTCCCTGCACACTGTTATTGGGTTACGGGTAAAGGTGCCCTTGTGTATTTTATTCTTTTATTCGTCGGTGATAGGAGTTGAAAATTGTGACCTTCCATAGTCCGACCAATGAGAGTATATCTTGTATATCAAGTATATGTGAAGCACTTTAATCCTGGGCACAACAATGACTGATGCTGTGAACCACCAAAATATATATAAGCAGATGTCGGGTTTATGTGACATGTTTAAAAATACTTATTATGCAGCCTTGTGCCTTTATATGGGCACAGAACCCCTCAGTGACTGCTAATATCCTTATCATTTACAGTAGGGGGTACATTATCCCTTATAATACATGAGTGATACTCAGAGTTCCCTGTATAACTCAGCCTGCAGCCTTGTGCCTTTATATGGGCACAGAACCCCTCAGTGGCTGCTAATATCCTTATCATTTACAGTAGGGGGTACATTATCCCTTATAATACATGAGTGATACTCAGAGTTCCCTGTATAACTCAGCCTGCAGCCTTGTGCCTTTATATGGGCACAGAACCCCTCAGTGACTGCTAATATCCTTATCATTTACAGTAGGGGGTACATTATCCCTTATAATACATGAGTGATACTCAGAGTTCCCTGTATAACTCAGCCTGCAGCCTTGTGCCTTTATATGGGGGGCACAGAACCCCTCAGTGACTGCTAATATCCTTATCATTTACAGTAGGGGGTACATTATCCCTTATAATATATGAGTGATACTCATCAGACTCAGTTCAGAGTATAGTGTTGTATATAACATGAAAAGGCACAGACAATCTATGTTGGTTTTTACTAAGCTTTTAGATACATACCCACAGAGTCAGACTAGGACCCCAGAGGCCCACCAGAAAACCCCAGACCATAGGAGCAGGAGGGCCCACCAGGAGTTTTCCTATTATCCTGGTGGGTCAGTCAGACACTCTATACCCAGTGCAAGGCCAAGAAAGGAACCATTTTAGCAAATCTTTTTTCCCTATACTGTTTTCCTGTTGGGAACAAACACATTTGTGAGGCGCAGATAATTCTCATTATAGAAGCAGCATTTTTATGACATGATGGCGGCACAATAAATCCCATGTACAAATGGCGTTCCTGAGGCTGTGTGAGCACATTAGGAGCTATAATGCATGTGTGAAAGTCGGAACGGGCAGGAGAGGGACATTACAGCTCTTATTGCCACAGGTAATGTTCTCCCCTACTTATTATTATGCTCAGGAAACACCAGTGCAGCAGGTACAAAGCCGCTTATTCATATGGAAAAATGCAGCTCTCCTTACCATTAACCAACGGGGGGTTTAGCGCAGAGAAATCAACTCGCATTGTAGCAGATTCATTTATATCCTTCTCCCTTTCAACCTTCTGTAACAACAAGATATAGAAACTCCAAGCGCTGTGAGCAGTGATTCTTTAGCGGGTTTAGAATTTTGGGAGATAACCTGCTGGGGATATATATATATATATAATAAGCAGTTTGGTCATTTTGCTATTGGACCAAATGATATCCTTACACGTTGGCATGGATTCGCAGTGAAATTCTGCATTTTGCCGTAGTTTCGCGGCAAATTTGTGCCGCCAAAAAGGTGCAGTCAAAAATGTTAATTTTTTGGAGTTTCGCACATTTTTCAGTGAAGCAAAACGGGACAGATTCGCTCATCACTATCCCCGAGCCCTGAAGGGGGCTTCGTACCTGTAAGGTAACAGGAGCATTGACGGTGCTAGGAAGAGCAGGGGGAGTGGAAGGGGTTAATTAATACAGGTTAGGACTGGGGGGAGGAGGGTTTGTAAAGTAGGAGGAGGGCGCAGGATATTGAAAGTTACAGCAGAGGAAGAGGCGGTACCAATTACCTTGTGGAAGTCAAGGAGCATTGTCCCGCCCACCTGCCCTTGAGTACAAGCAGGGCCAGGGAGGGGTTTGTTTATGCTGTCACAGCTTGTGGTAGGAATGCTTGCTGGAAGGTAGGGGCTAAGCCCCAGTTTTGGCACATGGGTGTCAAAAGGTGGATGGTAACCTCCTTGGACAAGGGTCCCAGGAGAGTGGTGGATTCTGGTTGCTCTCAGTTGCCCACCTGAAGCTGCGGAAGGTGGCCGGCATGGCAGACAGCCATGGTTGGTCATTTGGGGTGGGCAAGCATTCCAATGGGCATAACATGGATGGTTATTAATATTGGTAACATTTTGATCATTTTATAAATTATTTTTGTATTTATCTAGTTACATATTTTCTGTTAATAAACCTGCAGCCCTTTATATCCCATCCTGGACGTCATTATTGTTTCTGCGGTACCGGGGGGGTGGGGGAAGGATTTAAGGTAAGGACGCCTGCGGAATTGATGCTGCACTGTCTGGGGACCTACAAGTGCTTCCGGGTCACCGCCATGTGCACCCAGAAATGACGTTACCTGCCACACTAATATAAATGGAGGGGTAATGAAAGTTCCTCGTAGGGGGGCCCCACAAACTCTAGCTACGCCACTGTACCTTCCTGCAAAAAGAATGACATTTGGGGGTAAAGAAAACAGCCCAAATGGCTTCAGCTTTACTTCTTATCACAAAATGGAGATAAAATATAGAACACAGGACGGGAGAAAGGTATTTTATCCATTTGTACATTTAAGGGAGCCTATATATATATTTTTGTGAATCATTTTGGATTTGGGGTTTAAGAAACAATTTTCCTTTGGCTCATTGAAAAGCTCTTCATAGACAATTCCATCAAATTCTCTTTTTTATGGGCAGATGTTCTTTTCATTTTCAATTGCAGTTTGGCCGATCTCGTACGTTGTCAAATTAAACGTTATCAGATCCCCTCGATTGCTATTTTTTTAAATTTTTCGCTAATTTTTCAGCGAAGCAAAGCAGGACAGATTGGCTCATCACTAGCCCCGAGTCCTGAAGGACCTGAAGGGGACCTACAAGCGCCTGCGTCCGGGTCACCACCACGTACACCCAGAAATGACAATACCTGCCACACTAATATAAATGGTGGGGTAACGAAAGTTCCTCGTAGGGGGGCCCCTAATTCTTCCTCTGCAGGGGGGCCCCACAAACTCTAGCTACGCCACTGTACCTTCCTGCAAAAAGAATGACATTTGGGGGTAAAAAAACAGCCCAAATGGCTTCAGCTTTACTTCTTATCACAAAATGGAGATAAAATGTAGAGCACAGGATGGGAGAAAGGTATTTTATCCATTTAGGGGGGCCTGGGTATATATATTTTTGTGAATCATTTTGGATTGTGGGATTGAGAAACAATTTAGAGTTCCCTTTGGCTCATTGAGAAGCTCTTCATAGGCAATTCCATCAAACCCTCTTTTTCTATGGGCAGATGTTCTTTTCAATTGCAGTTTTGCCGATCTTTTACGTTGTTATCAGATCCCCTCGATTGCGCGAGATACGTCGGACAATGAGACGATCAGTATGTGAGACAAAAGTTCCTGAGCACACAGTTCTGGCTGGGTACCAGCACGGAACCTTATTACTATTGATTGGGGCTTATGTACTTCACCCATGCAGAAATCAAAGAAGGTTTTTTTTCTTTAATGTCATGAAAAAAAAAAAAATCTCATGGTGCCTTCGGCGTTCATTTCTGAATAATGAAAAACATAGATTTCCCAATAAGAAAAAAAATTGAATGGGAACCTGAAATAGAAATGGATTCCACTAAACCTGAAGAGCCTATAAATTGTTACTGCCAGCGGGGGGAGAGAAAGGAATAGGAGTCTTGGACCCGTTATCAAATGCCAATTGTGAGCCGGGGTCTGTGACGAAGATTAGCCCTAGATCTGAGCTAATATTTTGGAACATAAGACAATCCCCCCATTGAAATCTTTTCTTTGCAGTGGGTCCAACAAAGCCGTCCGTAAACGCTTTAATGGCGCACATTGGCCTTGATGAATTCACAGTTTACTTCTGTCGGACAATAGCGCTGGGGACTTCAAAAACATCTCAAAGGGAAACAGCCAGGCTAATCCCAAAGAGAAAAAAATGGCAATTAAATTGTTGTTAATTAGCTAAATCTTTGTGGAAATGTACCCCTTGCAAATTCCTACCGTCCCTGCTGAGTATAAATTGCAGTTTCCCTTCATCGGCTTCTTCAGTCTCTTGAAGTATTGGACCCTGCTCCAGCGAAGTGGTTTTGTCCAAAGTAGCCTACGACAAAGTGATACTGACAAAGGTAATGTGGCTTATACTGGGGGGCAAATTAATAAAGATTGTGCCGGGATTTGAGAAAATTCTGGGGCAAAAATACAAATTCTAATATTTTCTCATTTAAATTTTCCGAACTCTGAGATTCAGCAAAACAATGACAAAAATTCAAATGGAAAAAATCCAGGAATGAAAACCCGGCGAGCTCTTTTTGAAGTCAGTGAGGGGTGTATTGTCAACATTGATGGGTTTATTTAGCAATTTTCAAGTTTGGGAATTCAAGTTTGTTTTTCTAAATCAAATCATTTTAGAATATGGAAAAGTCATTCGAATAAAAAAAACTTGAATTTTTCGATTTAAATCGAAAAATTCCATTTTGAAAATAGGGCTTGACTTTGCCAAGGACATCTCCCATTGACTTCTACAGAAGCTCGCAAGCTTTTAGATGCCAAATTGATCAATAAATACCGGGCGTTTGAGTTTTTGAAACATAATTCAAATTGGAGTTTATAAAATCTTGATTTTATCTCTATTTTGTAATTCAAAATTTGGAAGTCCAATTTTTTTACATAAATTTAGCAATTTGATAGTTTTTTTTTATTTCTTTTTGCAAATGAATGTGTTGATTAGTAATGGGTGAAAAAAATTGCCAGACATGGATGCAAATTCTAATATTTTCTCGTTTAAGTTTTCCGAACTCTGAGCAAAACAATCTCAAAAATTCAAATGGAGAAAATCCAGGAACGAAAACCTGCTGGGCTCTTTTTGAAGTCAATGAGAGGTGTATGGTCAACATTGATAGGCTTATTTAGCAATTTTCAACTTCAGGAATTCAAGTTTGTTTTTTGAAATCAAAGAAACTGGCAAATCGAATGCTCCCTTATTTTAGAATATGGAAAAGTCATTCGAATAAAAAAACTCGAATTTTTCGAGTTTGAGTTTACAAACTTGAAAAATTTGATTTTGAAAATAGGGCTTGGATTTGCCGAGGACAACTCCCATTGACTTCTACAGAAACTCGCAAGCTTTTAGATGGCAAATTTTCTAATAAATACCGGGCATTCGAGTTTTTGAAACATAATTCAAATTGGAGTTTATAAAATCTCTATTTTATCTCTATTTTAGAATTCAAAATTTTGAAGTGCCATTTTTTTACATAAATGTAGCAATTTGATGTTTTGTTTTTTTTAATTTCTTATTGCAAACGAATGTGTTGATTAGCGATGGGCGAAAAAATTTGTCAGGCGTGGATTCATGGGAAAATGTCCACGTTTCGACATTGGCTGATTTTTTCGCAAAGTGGGCGGAAAATTTGCTGCGGAAAAATTCCCAGCACTTCCAAAGATTGACGCCCGCGTCAAAAGAATTATCGCGAGTGTCAAAAGAATTGTCACTAATCTCAAAAGAATTGTCGCCAGCATCAAAAAGAATTGTCTGAATATTCTGATGCACGACATTTTAGCCGTTTCACAAATTTCTCCGCCATTTCACAAATCTTTCGAAAGATTTGTGAATTTTTTGTCAAAGCGAAACGTGATAGATTCACTCTTCACTAGTGTTGATCATTTCATCAAGTTTTTCATGGGGAAAAATACCTTCTGAATAGAAAATCAATTCCAGATCATAATGATAAGAATTCGCCCTGCTTGATGGTTAAATTAAATGCAATTGAAACTTTTTTTTTTTTTTAGATATTAGGATAAATGTAGTGGAACATAGTTAATATTAGTTTTATAAAAGGTTTAGAGTAGAAATTTTGCAGAATTGTGGATGTATTTGTATGTATTATAACTGGTGTAGATAGGTCAGTATAGGTTGTGGGTGCTGGGTGTACTTGGAAGGGTTGAACTTGATGGACTCTGGTCTTTTTTCAACCCGACGTAACTATGTAACTATGATTGGGATTGAGTTTTTGTTCTCGAGAATTTACTTTGGTTTTACAAATGGCTAATTCTATAGAGATATTCTATGTATGTATGTATATCTTTATTTATAAAGTGCTACTTATGTACCCAGCGCTGTACAGTAGAATACATTAATACAAACAGGGGGTTATTAAGATAATAATAGATAAATACACAGTATAACAATAAATACAAATAAATACAAGATACTGTTGCAATACGTTAAGAGTCAAAGAGACAAGAGGATGGAGGTCCCTGCCCCGTAGAGCTTACAATCTATATGATATGTATAATATATAAAGTATGTATATAGTATAAGTGCAAATTATAATTATACAATGGATTTGGTTGCCATGGCTGCCATAGGACGATTGAAATGAACTCAAGTACTTCACTCAAGACATAGGGATCTCTAATACAGGTATGTGATCATTTATCCGGAAACCAATTATCCAGAAAGCTCCGAATTACGTAAAGCTCGTCTCCCATAGACTCCATTTTAATCAAATAATTCAGAATTTTAAAACTGATTAGCATTTTCTCTGTAATAATAACAGTACCTGTACTTGATCCCAACTAAGATATAATTACCCCTTATTGGGGGCAGAACAGTCCTATTGGGTTTATTTAATGGTTAAATGATTCCCTTTTCTCTGTAATAATAAAACAGTACCTGTACTTGATCCCAACTAAGATATAATTACCCCTTATTGGGGGCAGAACAGCCCTATTGGGTTTATTTCATGGTTAAATGATTCCCTTTTCTCTGTAATAATAAAACAGTACCTGTACTTGATCCCAACTAAGATATAATTACCCCTTATTGGGGGCAGAACAGCCCTATTGGGTTTATTTAATGGTTAAATGATCCCCTTTTCTCTGTAATAATAAAACAGTACCTGTACTTGATCCCAACTAAGATATAATTACCCCTTATTGGGGGCAGAACAGCCCTATTGGGTTTATTTAATGGTTAAATGATCCCCTTTTCTCTGTAATAATAAAACAGTACCTGTACTTGATCCCAACTAAGATATAATTACCCCTTATTGGGGCAGAACAGCCCTATTGGGTTTATTTAATGGTTAAATGATTCCCTTTTCTCTGTAATAATAAAACAGTACCTGTACTTGATCCCAACTAAGATATAATTACCCCTTATTGAATGCAAAACAATCCTATTGGGTTTAATTAATGTTTTATTGATTTTTTAGTAGTAGGAGATCCAAATTACGGAAACACCCCTTATCCGGAATACCCTTGGTCCCGAGCATTCTGGATAATGGGTCCTATACCCGTATTTTGAAATTATTACCTGCTGTTTGTGCTTTGTGTTGTATAGGACCCAGCCAGAACCTTAACATACCTATAAAAAAAAGGGGAATAAACATTTGTAATCATCTTAAAGATTTTTTAATTCTTGATTTCAGCAAAACAATCCCAATATTGTCCAGTTTTTATGATTTTTTGTGTTGTACTTCTCCTTTAAAAGTTGCCATTCCTATATTTTGAATGTAACTCTATAAGATATTTCCCTGCCGTTCTATAGAAACCTTCACGCCAAGGCAAGTAAATAGGTGAACTCGTTAGGAGACCATTAACCCTGGGGTTTGATTATCCGGCAGAAGAAAGTGCGCAATAAGGATGCTGTTGTAATGTAAATAGAGTTCTGCTCTTGGAAATCCACGGCCTCTCTATCTGTGGTTAATTTAATTACCGAACAGAACCAGGTTTAAATCAGACACTGATTTACGTATTTGTTGACAGATATTGCTCTGTACAGACTGGAACAGTCGTAACCAGCAAATTCAATTTTGACTTTTCTGTCTATATGAGTAGTTGGTCAATAAATACCTAAATAATAGACATCTTTGTTATTGAAAAATAATAGTACAGGTATAGGACCCGTTATCCAGAATTCTTGGGACCAAGGGTATTCCGGATAAGGGTAATTTGGAATTCCATACCTTAAGTCTAATAAAAAAATCAATAAAACATCAAATAAACCCAATAGGGCTGTTCTGCCCCCAATAAGGGGTAATTATATCTTAGTTGGGATCAAGTACAGGTACTGTTTTATTATTACAGAGAAAAGGGAATCATTTAACCATTAAATAAACCCAATAGGGCTGTTCTGCCCCAATAAGGGGTAATTATATCTTAGTTGGGATCAAGTACAGGTACTGTTTTATTATTACAGAGAAAAGGGAATCATTTAACCATGAAATAAACCCAATAGGGCTGTTCTGCCCCAATAAGGGGTAATTATATCTTAGTTGGGATCAAGTACAGGTACTGTTTTATTATTACAGAGAAAAGGGAATCATTTAACCATTAAATAAACCCAATAGGATTGTTGTGCCCCCAATAAGGGGTAATTATATCTTAGTTGGGATCAAGTACAGGTACTGTTTTATTATTACAGAGAAAAGGGAATCATTTAACCATTAAATAAACCCAATAGGGCTGTTCTGCCCCAATAAGGGGTAATTATATCTTAGTTGGGATCAAGTACAGGTACTGTTTTATTGTTACAGAGAAAAGGGAATCATTTTTAAAAATCTGAATTATTTTATTAAAATGGAGTCTATGGGATATGGTCTTTTCATAATTTGGAGATTTCTGGATAATGGGTTCTGGATATGAATTTGATTAGTTAGCAAATAAAAGGACTTACATTAATATTCAGTGCATGTGGGAAGGCCCCACAAATCGATATATAATTCACAATGAGCTCATTGGTTTCTGAGAACAAATTGGCAAAAATAATTAATTTTGTAATTTAGGGAATGACTGGATCAATGAGCAAATTCATTGTTTTGGAAATGACCTGAAATTTCTAGCAAAGACTTTCGATTTATTTAAATGGAATCTCTCATTTCTAGTTCATATACAATAGATATTTGCGGGCATTTACTGTTACAGGTATAGGACCCATTATCCAGAATGCTCGGGACCAAGGGTATTCCGGATAAGGGGTCTTTCCGTAATTTGGATCTTCATACCTTAAGTCTATTAAAAAATCAATAAAACATTAATTAAACTCAATAAGATTATTTTGCATCCAGTAAGGATTAATTATATCTTAGTTTGGATCAAATACAAAGCACTGTTTTATTTTTACAGAGAAAAAGAAAATCAATTTTTAAAATCTGAATTATTTGCTTATAATGGAGTCTATGGGAGACAGGCTTTCCGTAATTCGGAGCTTTCTGGATATCGGGTTTCCGGATAAGGGATCCTATACCTGTACTTTTTTTTTTTTTTGCACGATTCATGTTTTTTTGTGTTAACACTAAAAATTTTTGTTAAAAAAAAAAAGACATTTTTTTTTGTGATTTATTAAGAGTAAAAAACATGAAAACCACTAATACAAAACTTTGCCATCTAAAAGCTGTGGAGGTCATATAGACGTAAATGGGATTTCTTAGGGGGGGTTAAGGTTTTCTTTTATGTGAAAGTCCCTGAAGATTCCTGGAAAAGCATAAAAAAACATGAAAAATTAGTTGTTTCCATGTTTTTGTTATTCTTCCGAGGAACCCACAGTAACACTCCCTTTAATGACCTTGTGCCACTGTACCCCTTAGAGATGGGCGCCCCCCCAAGAGCAGGCTTGTAGCAACACGGTGCATTAGTGTATAGTAATTATACTCCCGAGTATGTGCTCACACTCTAATGTGTGCCGTTCAATCTGACGAGTAGTGATGAGCGAATCTGTTCCGTTTCGCTGAAAATTTTTTGAATCTTTCAAAAGATCCGCGAAACGGCGAAAATGTCATGCGACAAAAAAAATTGTTGCCCGTGGCTATTATTCCGTCGCGCGGCTATTATTTCGCCCTGTGCTATTATTTCGTCGCACGGCTATTATTTCGTCGCCCACAGCTATTATTGCATCACGCGGCTATTATTTCTTCGCCCGCGGCTATTATTTCTTCGCCCGCGGCTATTATTTCGTCGCCCGTGGCTATTATTCCGTCGCGCGGCTATTATTTCGCCCTGTGCTATTATTTCGTCGCACGGCTATTATTTCGTCGCCCACAGCTATTATTGCATCACGCGGCTATTATTTCTTCGCCCGCGGCTATTATTTCGTCGCCCGTGGCTATTATTCCGTTGCGCGGCTATTATTTCGCCCTGTGCTATTATTTCGTCGCACGGCTATTATTTCGTCGCCCACAGCTATTATTGCATCACGCAGCTATTATTTCTTCGCCCACAGCTATTATTGCATCACGCGGCTATTATTTCTTCGCCCGTGGCTATTATTCCGTTGCGCGGCTATTATTTCGCCCTGTGCTATTATTTCGTCGCACGGCTATTATTTCGTCGCCCACAGCTATTATTGCATCACGCGGCTATTATTTCTTCGCCCGCGGCTATTATTTCGTCGCCCGTGGCTATTATTCCGTCGCGCGGCTATTATTTCGCCCTGTGCTATTATTTCATCGCACGGCTATTATTTCGTCGCCCACAGCTATTATTGCATCACGCGGCTATTATTTCTTCGCCCGCGGCTATTATTTCGTCGCCCGTGGCTATTATTCCGCCGCGCGGCTATTATTTCGCCCTGTGCTATTATTTCGTCGCACGGCTATTATTTCGTCGCCCACAGCTATTATTGCATCACGCGGCTATTATTTCTTCGCCCGCGGCTATTATTTCGTCGCCCGTGGCTATTATTCCGTCGCGCGGCTATTATTTCGCCCTGTGCTATTATTTCGTCGCACGGCTATTATTTCGTCGCCCGCAGCCATTATTTCGTCGCCCACAGCTATTATTGCATCACGCGGCTATTATTTCGTCGCCCGCGGCTATTATTTCGTCGCCCGCGGCTATTATTTCGTTGCCCACAGCTATTATTGCGTTGTGCGGCTATTATTTCGTCGCCCACGGCTATTATTCTGTCGCACGGCTATTATTTCGTCGCCCGCGGCTATTATTGCATCACGCGGCTATTATTTCGTCGCCCGCGGCTATTATTTCGTCGCCCGCGGCTATTATTTCGTTGCCCACAGCTATTATTGCATCACGCGGCTATTATTTCATTGCCCGCGGCTATTATTTTGTCGCGCGGCTATTATTTCGTCGCCCGCGGCTATTATTGCGTCACGCGGCTATTATTTCGTCGCCCGTGGCTATTATTTTGTCGCACGGCTATTATTTTGTCGCCCGCAGCTATTATTTCGGCGCCTATTCTTTTGACGCCCGCGACTATTCTTTTTTGACGCCGGCAACAATCCGCCAATGGCGAAACGTGGAAATTCGCTGTGAATCCATGCCTGCCGAAACATTTCGTCCATCACTACTGACGAGCCATTACTTATAATTAAAATCTTTCATTCCCCTTAGCAACCCTGCGGCTTGTGTCTAAACTAATTCCACTTTGAGATTTTTTTTTATAGAAATGACAACTGTATTCTGTTTTTTTGGAAAAAGATATGTCAACTTCAACTTTTTTACCCAATAAGGGGCAGATGTATCAAAATGTGAGTTTAGAGCTTAATACATAAAAACTCACCCACATTCTATTCATTCCTATGGGATTTTTATCAGTGTAGTTATCAATGAGTGAAAGTTAGAACTCACCATTTGATAGATACCCTCCTAAAAACCCCATAGGAATGAATAGAATGTGGGTGAGTTTTTATGTATTAAGCTCTAAACTCACATTTTGATAAATCTGCCCCTTAAATTCTAAGTAAATAGAGGACAGCTAAAAAATGCCACATAAAGCAGGCTACTGTTTCATACCTCCCAACATTTGAAAAATGAAAAGAGGGAGAAACAGCAAATTTTTGTGGCCACGCCCCAATTACCACACCCCATTAAAAAAAATACTCCTTTTCTATAGTTGAAATGGCGGGATCAGACGCAAAATGTACTATACCCTCATACTGTACGACCTAAGGAAAACAATATAGCAACTCCTACATATAAAATACAAATATAGAGAGAAGGCAGTCAGTAATAACCGAGTTATAACTATATACCAGTTTTGCCCCCCCATACACAGTGCCCCCAATGGCCCAATAGACAGTACCCCCCATACAGAGTGCCCCCATAGACAGTACCCCCCATACAGAGTGCCCCCATAGACAGTGCCCCACAAACACAGTGCCCCCATACACATGGGGGGGTACTACCCCCATTGACAGTACCCCCCATACACAGTGCCCCCATAGACAGTACCCCCCCATACACAGTACCCCCATACACAGTGCCCCCATAGACAGTACCCCCCATACACAGTGCCCCCCATACACAGTGCCCCCATAGACAGTACCCCCATACACAGTGCCCCATAGACAGTACCCCCATACACAGTGCCCATAGACAGTACCCCCATACAAAGTGCCCCCATAGACAGTACCCCCCCATACACAGTGCCCCCCATACACAGTGCCCCAATAGACAGTGCCCCATAGACAGTACCCCCCATACACAGTGCCCCCATAGACAGTACCCCCCATACACAGTGCCCCATAGACAGTACCCCCATACACAGTGCCCCATAGACAGTACCCCCATACACAGTGCCCCATATACAGTACCCCCATACACAGTGCCCCATAGACAGTACCCCATACACAGTGCCCCCATAGACAGTACCCCCCATACACAGTGCCCCCCATACACAGTGCCCCCATAGACAGTACCCCCCATACACAGTGCCCCAATAGACAGTACTCCCCCATACACAGTGCCCCATAGACTGTACCCCCCCATACACAGTGCCCCCCATACACAGTGCCCTCATAGACAGTACCCCCCCATACACAGTGCCCCCATACACAGTGCCCCATAGACAGTACCCCCCATACACAGTGCCCCATAGACAGTACCCCCATTCACAGTGCCCCCATAGACAGTACCCCCCCATGCACAGTGCCCCCCATACACAGTGCCCCCATAGACAGTGCCCCAATAGACAGTACCCCCCATACACAGTGCCCCATAGACAGTACCCCCCATACACAGTGCCCCCATAGACAGAACCCCCATACACAGTGCCCCCCATAGACAGTACCCCCATACACAGTGCCCCCATAGAAAGTACCCCCCATACACAATGCCCCCATAGTAAGTGCCCCCATAGTAAATGCCCCCATACACAGTACCCCCCATAGTGCTCCAGCTTCTTTCGCTGCCCTGCTTCTTATGCGGCTCCTTGTGCAGAGGCGACAGGCCCTTTTATAAGATTGCCCCCCGTGCATATTGACGTCACACGTACACACGGGGCGCAACCTTATAAAAGGGCCTGTTGCGTCTGCGCAAGGAGCCGCATAACAAGCAAAGCAGCAGAAGAAGTCAGAATGTCCGGCTACATCCAGCGCATCCCGCTGTGCTTGATATTTCAAAGAATGTCCCGCGTTTCCGTAATCTACAGCAAGATGCGCTATAAAACCGGGGACTGTCCCACGGAAAGCAGGACACTTGGGTGAGCGAATCTGTCTCCGTTTTGCTTCAACAAAAATGGAGAAACAGAGAATTGTGAATTTTTCGGCGCAGGACAAATTCGCTCATCACTAATTATTTGTCAACGGTGCCCATGTTTGGGGTTATTAGGAGGCGCAGGTGTGGCTTCTGGAGAAGAAGTAGAAGCGGCAGTTGCTGTAATGTTGCGCTGCTTTGCAATTACCCGCTGATGTCACCGTTAGACACTCGCTCCTTCCTGAGGATTACTTAAGTACTCGCGTGTTTATCCATTAGCTGATTTTCATTACTTAGTGGAACAGAAAACACAACAGACCCGCAATCATCTCTGCACTTTAGACAATAAGCACCTGCTTGGCATACGCCATCCAAAAGTGTTTTTAAACCCGAAGAGAATTAGGAATTTAAGCACTTCTTAGATTAGAGTCCATTAAAGGCAACAGTATCGCCTCCCGAAAAATCCAACAAAATAGGAACCGCCACTTAGCTATTCTGCTTGGGAACCAACTTGATGATGCATTGAATAAAGGGCAATTTTGTTTTTTTACAAGTCCATTATGAAGGTCGATCAATAAGCCGAGATTGCCTTGTCTATAAAGTAAATTTGATAAAGTTGAATGAATCAATAAAAAGAAATGAGGAGAAGAATGTTCCTTTTTGAGTTGTATTTTTAAGGGAGCGTTTCATCCTTATCATGTTAAATGTCATGGTAGAAAAGAACCAGTAGCCCCATTGGATAATTGTGGCCACAGATATTGAATGACTTTATCATTTTCTTATTAAGCAGCTAGTGTAAAGGGTAACTGTACCACCATTTGGAAGCAGTTGGACAGTGGTGTGTAAGGTTATGGCACATATTGGATTTGACGGCCATGATCCTCATGTGGGCAACTCAGAAATATAGTAGTGGACGGACCAAATGAATAGGTCACTAGTGGAGTGTGGGTGCACAAACCCCAGTCCTGCTGCTCAAGGAGATTGTCCATACTAAATATTAATGTCAGGCACAGATCCTTGGTAGGGAGACCGCATAGCCTTACCCCTTTTGTGCATATAGCACTAGTAAGGGCTGAGTAGCAATGCATTATGGTCCAGCTTTTCATGAGTAGACCATGGGTGTCAAAATAGAAAAACCTTCTATAAAAGCCTTATTTGAACATATAATTGAACAATTACATAAATCTGTAAAGCTGGCCATGCATTATAAGATCTGCTCATTTGGCAAACGAGTGGATGTTTCTTCCAATGTGCCACCTAAATTGGGCTACTGTAATTCGATGATTTGGCCCAACGGATTACAACAATGGGAATATGAGTGTAACATTCTGCCTGGATTTGAACCAGGAAGCCACTGTTTGCTGTGCCATTTCCTTGCCTCTCACCTATATAAGCAGACTTCGGGGTTTCGGGTTCACTTCAATAATATCCCTAGTTTTCCAGGCAGGAATGTTGGCTACAGGTGCTCTCTATGTACCCATACTTGTTCTAAATCTCCAATTATCCAGCCTATAAACCCCTACCTCTCAGTTCCCTCCACGCCCATTATAGGTCTATCTAGCATAGTTCCTGGGTGTGCTTCTGTTCTGTCTATCTGATTCTGAACCCGACTTTGACCGAACTTTGCCTGGACTGACCCCGTTGCCTTCTTGACTTCACTTCTGGATCCTGATTTTGTACCGTGTTGCTGTTCTGGTTTTGACCCGACCTGCCTGACTCTGGTTCTTGTAAGCTCCCTCAGTCCTTCTTCAATTATCTGGTTCCCTTGTTCCCTCGGAACCTTTGCCCTGATCCTCTCACTTTAAGATCTGGCGGCACCCGAGTAGTGAAGGGCTCCACTCAAAGCCAAAGGTGGCTGTTATAGGCTGTTATAGTGTGAGCTGTGACCGGGACAATTGTTTTGGGTTTTGGGCAACCGATCATGACATTGAGCCAGCGGAGCAAGGACCACATCAATGAGCAGATGTTGTCTCTGGTCCAACAGGAGATTCAAACCTGGTCAACCAACATTTGGCCAATTTTTGGACTGATATCGGTCATATAGGCCAATCTGAGGGCCCAACACAAGGGCAGATAACCAGCCAGATTGGTCTGAAGGGCCCGAATCAGCAGCTTAAATCTTCCTGTGTTATGGCCCACTCAACATCTGGTCTGTAGCAGCCCAGCCCAACCTTGAGGACCAATGAGTTTATTAACATAAAGAATATGCAACATCCTAATACTGTTAACGTTAATACTTTATGGGAACGCGGTGTCCTTAGTAACAAATCAATGCTGCGCTTTTCATTCCTGCCTAAAATGTGTTCTGGGTTTTAGAGAAATAAGCAATTATTGGATGTTTGAGTCGGTAAGGACGAAAAAAGGTCAAATAGTAAAAATAACTCAGTGGTGGAGTCCAGCATTTCCTGTTGGCTTGTTACTTTTAGTTCTCTCGTGGCACTTGGGGAATTGACCTATTTTACATAGAAATGCAATCCACCTTGCCTCTAGCATTGAAATAGCCAGCGAGGTCTCGAGGCGCCCATGTAAAACAACAGGATGGAGCTTGGGGTGGAAAGGAAGAGAGATGGGGATGGAAATAACACAACGGCAGCTGAATAAGGGGGGAAAAGTTCTCTTAACCAAGTCTATTAACGATCAGGCAAATGAAATCCTTATCGATGAGGCTAATTAAAGCGGCTGTAGCAGTGGAGAACATGTAGTTAGTACCGTGAGTGGAGCGTCGATGCGTCGAGTCACTGAGGCCTGTGGAGCAGTGGCAAAAATATCCGAGCTTCAAATCCGAGGGTAAGTGCAGGCAGCAGGCAATTCTTACTTGATCATTTGCTACGACCCCTAAGCTTAGCTTCTCAACAGCTGCCCACTGAGCATGTGTGGTGCCACTGACTCTCCTAACTAAATCCAAGATGTGGAGCTCCCGTGGCAACGTTGAAGTACTGGATCATTACTACTATAGAGATGTTGAACCTTTAGGCTGGTGCAATAAGTTCAGTATATAAAGTACAGCATTTCTACCAATATTCGTTTTTAGGGTTTAGTTCTCCTCGATGAAGGCCATGATTTTGCATTTATATATAACCCTAATACTGCAGCATTTTTCACTTGCCGGTAAATGTGTGGCTCAATAGGCAACCAGAGATATAGAAGCACAAAGGTACTTTTTCACCTATAGATTCTATGAATGTTTGTCCATCATCTTCATCTAACAGTCCTGTTATATTTATGAAAATGTAAGATTATAGTAAATATGTGTAGTAAGTGTAGTGGCCAATTAAATTATTGATGTGCTTCCAGTAAGCGACATATCCCCCGGCATTGGCAGGGTCGGACTGGGGGGTGCAGGACCCACCGGTAGAGATGTAGCGAACTGTTCGCCGGCGAACTAATTCGCGCGAACATCGGGTGTTCGCGTTCGCGCAAATTCGCGGACTTTTGCCGATGAACCCAATTTGGGTTCGCCGCGTTTTTTTTTGCACTTCGGTTTTTCGCCATTGCATAAACATAGGAATAGCTTGCGTTTTTTTTTGGTGCTATTTTTTGGCGTTTTTTTGGGCGTTTTTTTTTGGCGTTTTTTTTACAAAGTATTTTTCAGAGAAATGTTTACCCTTGATCCCCCTCCTGCATGCCCCTGTCCAGGTCGTGGCACCCTTTAAACAACTTTAAAATCAGTTTTCTGGGCAGAAATGGCTTTTCTAGGTTTTAAAGTTCGCCTTCCCATTGAAGTCTATGGGGTTTGCAAAGTTCGCGAATATTCGCGAGTTTTGGCGAAAGTCCGCGAACGGGTTCGCGAACATTTTCGGCGATGTTCGCTACATCACTACCCACCGGGGCTACTGCTTCAGGGGACCCCACCACCCATCCAACCCCCTTCCCTCTCATGTTTAAGAACATCGGGGAGGGGGACCAGCGGATCGGGGGAGCACCCTAGGGTGGGTTTTTCCCCGGTGCCCCAGTCCAACCCTGGGCACTGGGAATTTGGTAAGTTCTACCTAATCATCAACATTTTAGCAACAACCGAGGCTACCCAGCTGTGCCTTTGCCTTTGCGACTCTTTGGCTGTGGCCCCTAAGAGAAGACTCAGTTCCGGAGACTTTTTTCAGCACAACACAAACCCCAACTCATTCTTCACAACAAGTTACGTATTTGTCGTTTGTGGAGAATAGAAACCTTTTGCTGTTTGAAGAGCAGAGATAAAACTGAAGCGGAATTGCCAAGGTTACAGAGGACGATGGAATGTTAAATGGACCCCAGATATAAAAAACATCACCAGTCACGTGATTTCCAATAGACGACAGTCTTGCCTGTTAAATTGCCGTGTCGCTGAACTTCTGCTAAAAATATATGAAGGCCCTTGTAGCCAAACTGGAACGTCGGAACATTTTCAAGGTGGAAGGCGGCGCTTTGCCATCGGGGGACTGGAGGGAATAGATCAAGCTCATAAATACTCCGTGGCGTTTATTGGGCTTTTTCCTGCTTTAGTTTGGCCGCCTTGGTCTTCAGTTAACTTTTAATATGTCAAAGAATGGCCAATTCTAAGCAGTAGTTTTGAAATTATTTGACTTCTTCTTCTAAACCTTTCCAAGGGGTCACTGACCCCGGCAGCCAAACAACCATTGCTCTGCGATGGTACAGTTTTATTGTTATTGTCCCCTCTCCTATAAATATATCAGGTTGGGTGTAATAATAAAGGGCTGTGTTGATGGGCTTTGAGTTAACAGATTTTACCAATCTAAATGGTTTAGCCCCATCACTAGTTATTGCAGCCAATTTTAATTGGAATGGTAGGCCAACACATGGTTCCAATGATGCACAGACTGAGGTCTCCAGATCTTTCAGGGCAGTAAGGGTTACACATAGAACAGGTAGCGTTGTTCAGGTACCCATGGGATTGCAGGTAGGATTTTTGGATAAGGTTACAGACGTGGGTTGGTGGATCTGAGGGTTGCAGCTCGGGTTGTGGGTCTTAACTATATTTATTATCTTATATTATATTTTTGAAAGGTTTTTGTCATGTCTGCCCACTTCTGATGATGTCACTTCCAGTTTGCTGCAACAGAACTTCCTGTTTAATAGTGGTCAATGGGTTGTGAATCCGGTTGCGGATAAGGCAGTTGTGGATTGGGCAGTAGATAAAGCAGTTCTGGTTCGGCTGCAGGTGCAGGTCGGGCTGTGGATAAAGCAGGTGCGGGTCGGGCTGCGGATAAGACAGTTTTGGGTCATGCTGTGGATAAGGCAGTTGCGGATCATGCCACAGATAAGGCAGTTGCGGATCGGGCTGCAGATAAGGCAGTTGCGGATCGGGCTGCAGATAAGGCAGTTGTGTATCAGGCTGCAGATAAGGCAGTTGCGGATCGGGCTGCAGATAAGGCAGTTGCGGATCGGGCTGCAGATAAGGCAGTTGTGTATCATGCCACAGATAAGGCAGTTGCGGATCAGGCTGCAGATAAGGCAGTTGCGGATCGGGCTGCAGATAAGGCAGTTGTGTATCATGCCACAGATAAGGCAGTTGCGGATCAGGCTGCAGATAAGGCAGTTGCGGATCGGCTGCAGATAAGGCAGTTGCGGATCGGGCTGCAGATAAGGCAGTTGTGTATCAGGCTGCAGATAAGGCAGTTGTGTATCAGGCTGCAGATAAGGCAGTTGCGGATCGGCTGCAGATAAGGCAGTTGCGGATCGGGCTGCAGATAAGGCAGTTGCGTATCGGGCTGCAGATAAGGCAGTTGCAGATCGGGCTGCAGATAAGGCAGTTGTGTATCAGGCTGCAGATAAGGCAGTTGCGGATCGGGCTGCAGATAAGGCAGTTGCGGATCGGGCTGCAGATAAGGCAGTTGCAAATCGGGCTGCAGATAAGGCAGTTGCAGATCGGGCTGCAGATAAGGCAGTTGCGTATCAGGCTGCAGATAAGGCAGTTGCGGATCGGGCTGCAGATAAGGCAGTTGGGATCAGGCTGCAGATAAGGCAGTTGCGGATCGGGCTGCAGATAAGGCAGTTGCGGATCGGGCTGGGGATAAGGCAGTTGCAGGTTGCTGAGGATAAGGGAGTTGTGGGTCTGGCTGCGGATAAAGTCACGTGATTTCCAATAGACGACAGTCTTGCCTGTTAAATTGCCGTGTCGCTGAACTTCTGCTAAAAATATATGAAGGCCCTTGTAGCCAAACTGGAACGTCGGAACATTTTCAAGGTGGAAGGCGGCGCTTTGCCATCGGGGGACTGGAGGGAATAGATCAAGCTCATAAATACTCCGTGGCGTTTATTGGGCTTTTTCCTGCTTTAGTTTGGCCGCCTTGGTCTTCAGTTAACTTTTAATATGTCAAAGAATGGCCAATTCTAAGCAGTAGTTTTGAAATTATTTGACTTCTTCTTCTAAACCTTTCCAAGGGGTCACTGACCCCGGCAGCCAAACAACCATTGCTCTGCGATGGTACAGTTTTATTGTTATTGTCCCCTCTCCTATAAATATATCAGGTTGGGTGTAATAATAAAGGGCTGTGTTGATGGGCTTTGAGTTAACAGATTTTACCAATCTAAATGGTTTAGCCCCATCACTAGTTATTGCAGCCAATTTTAATTGGAATGGTAGGCCAACACATGGTTCCAATGATGCACAGACTGAGGTCTCCAGATCTTTCAGGGCAGTAAGGGTTACACATAGAACAGGTAGCGTTGTTCAGGTACCCATGGGATTGCAGGTAGGATTTTTGGATAAGGTTACAGACGTGGGTTGGTGGATCTGAGGGTTGCAGCTCGGGTTGTGGGTCTTAACTATATTTATTATCTTATATTATATTTTTGAAAGGTTTTTGTCATGTCTGCCCACTTCTGATGATGTCACTTCCAGTTTGCTGCAACAGAACTTCCTGTTTAATAGTGGTCAATGGGTTGTGAATCCGGTTGCGGATAAGGCAGTTGTGGATTGGGCAGTAGATAAAGCAGTTCTGGTTCGGCTGCAGGTGCAGGTCGGGCTGTGGATAAAGCAGGTGCGGGTCGGGCTGCGGATAAGACAGTTTTGGGTCATGCTGTGGATAAGGCAGTTGCGGATCATGCCACAGATAAGGCAGTTGCGGATCGGGCTGCAGATAAGGCAGTTGCGGATCGGGCTGCAGATAAGGCAGTTGTGTATCAGGCTGCAGATAAGGCAGTTGCGGATCGGGCTGCAGATAAGGCAGTTGCGGATCGGGCTGCAGATAAGGCAGTTGTGTATCATGCCACAGATAAGGCAGTTGCGGATCAGGCTGCAGATAAGGCAGTTGCGGATCGGGCTGCAGATAAGGCAGTTGTGTATCATGCCACAGATAAGGCAGTTGCGGATCAGGCTGCAGATAAGGCAGTTGCGGATCGGCTGCAGATAAGGCAGTTGCGGATCGGGCTGCAGATAAGGCAGTTGCGTATCGGGCTGCAGATAAGGCAGTTGCAGATCGGGCTGCAGATAAGGCAGTTGTGTATCAGGCTGCAGATAAGGCAGTTGCGGATCGGGCTGCAGATAAGGCAGTTGCGGATCGGGCTGCAGATAAGGCAGTTGCAAATCGGGCTGCAGATAAGGCAGTTGCAGATCGGGCTGCAGATAAGGCAGTTGCGTATCAGGCTGCAGATAAGGCAGTTGCGGATCGGGCTGCAGATAAGGCAGTTGGGATCAGGCTGCAGATAAGGCAGTTGCGGATCGGGCTGCAGATAAGGCAGTTGCGGATCGGGCTGGGGATAAGGCAGTTGCAGGTTGCTGAGGATAAGGGAGTTGTGGGTCTGGCTGCGGATAAAGCAGTTGCAGGTTGGGCTGGGGATAAAGCAGTTGTGGGTCTGGCTGCGGATAAGGCAGTTACGGATCGGGCTGGGGATAAGGCAGTTGTGGGTCTAGCTGCAGATTTGGCAGTTTTGGGACGTGCTGTGGATAAGCCAGTTGTGTGTTCGGGCTGTGGATAAGGCATTTGCGGGTCTGGCTGCACATAAGGCAGTTGTGGGTCTGGCTGCGGATAAGGCATTTGCGGGTCTGGCTGCGCATAAGGCAGTTGCGGGTCTGGCTGCGGATAAGGCAGTTGTGGGTCTGGCTGCGCATAAGGCAGTTGTGGGTCTGGCTGCGGATAAGGCATTTGCGGGTCTGGCTGCGCATAAGGCAGTTGTGGGTCTGGCTGCAGATAAGGCAGTTGTGGGTCTGGCTGCAGATAAGGCAGTTGTGGGTCTGGCTGCAGATAAGGCAGTTTTGGGTCGGGTCAGGTAGAAGGTCCAAGCAGATAAAAATGCAAGCTGCAGGTCCAAGTCACTGATTGCGGGTCCAGGTCAGGGGTTCTTGGGCAGACAGACCTCACTCAGTAGTCAGTAGGGCTCATTTATGAGCAAGTACAGTGGGCAAAGTGCAATTTCAAGCACAATTCGCCATGGGACCCGCGCAATACATGATCTGACAGTGAATTCAGAAACAAGTGTAGCAGCTGACACTACATCTGGCCCCACAAAGGATTTACTCAAGACAATTTAACACCATGTAAGAGTTGATTACTCCTAGTGTCAGACATTGTTACTTTAAAGGCCATCCTGCAGCAGATAATAGCCAATGACCTGCAGTGCCATCCATTATTCATCAGACAGCAACTTCCCAAAGCCACTCTGCACTCCGACACGGTGGGGGGGGGGGGGGGTCTTCAACATCAATAGAAAGTGACATCTATCACATATAAATAGGTGGCTTCAAGCTGATGTGTTGATGCTCTGCAGGCAGCACCTAAAATGGAATATATGGAAAATGAAAAACAAATGTGTATGTAAATACTTCCGACTCCGGGGCAAAGTGCAACATTATTCTCCAACAGATGTTAGGGCTGATTAGTCGAGTCTAGTTGCTCATAGCAACTAATCAGATCATTGCTGATGTATGGAACAGGGTTCTTTGTTTTTAGCAGACCATATTGTGATCAATATGGGCGGCCATATTGGATTGATCGAAAAAACCCTAAGGTCTGATAAAAAAGACCATACAGTATATATCTGCAGATGATCACAACCTTCATTTAAAGAATTTTGTTGCCTTACCATAGGCTGCTGTATTGGGAGACATTAGGCCCAAGTTGGTGGATCTTCAAACACAATTACCCCTAACAGGCAGAGAAATATAGCCCACGTAGTGTTATTCTGCCTCTGGCTTGGGTATCGGATCTGGTGCTGCACCTACTGGGTAGGTAACTCTACTTATCTGTATGTCACCCTCTTACACATGGATAAAACCTCAGTGTTCCAGGAGGAACATTCCCATCTTCAGAATGATGGATAAACGGATTATGCTATCACTGCCCAGTTCTGGAGGAATTGTCTCTAGGAAAGCCCCAAATCCACCAGTTTTGGATTCGGCCAAATGCAGGATCATTCACAAAATATTTAGTTGACTCTCTAAACCAAACCCAAACCCCTAACATGGATTGTCCAGCCAATGCCCTAAAGCAGGGATCCCCAACCTTTTAGACCCGGGAGCCACATTCAAATGGAAAAAGTGTTGGGGAGCAACACAAGCATGGGAAATGTTCCTGGTGGTGCCAAATAAGGGCTATGATTGGCCACTTAATAGCCCCTATGTGGACTGGAAGCCAACAGAAGGCTCTGTTTGGTATTATACTTGGTTTTTTTATGCAACCAAAACTTGTTTTAAAGTCAATAATTCAAAAATAAGCACCTGCTTTGAGACCACTGAGAGCAACATCCAAGGGGTTGGGGAGCAACATGTTACCCCTGAGCCACTGGTTGGGGATCACTGTCCTAAAGGAACATGACTTTTAGGGTTCAGATTGGGTTTGACTAAACACAGAGAATGCAGCTGAAGTTCTGGATTTGGAGAATCTCTAATTATCTCGCAATTATTCATGCCTTCATTTAGAGCTGAGTCAGTGTGTCAGGGTGCCAGTAACATAGTAACATAGTAACATAGTAAGTTGGGTTGAAAAAAGACATACGTCCATCAAGTTCAACCATAATGCCTATACCTAACCTGCCTAACTACAAGTTGATCCAGAGGAAGGCAAAAAACCCCATCTGAAGCCTCTCTAATTTGCCTCAGAGGGGAAAAAATTCCTTCCTGACTCCAAGATGGCAATCGGACCAGTCCCTGTATCAACTTGTACTAAGAGCTATCTCCCATAACCGTGTATTCCCTCACTTGCTAAGAATCCATCCAGCCCCTTCTTAAAGCTATATAATGTATCAGCCAGTACGACTGATTCGGGGAGGGAATTCCACAACTTCACAGCTCTCACTGTAAAAAATCCTTTCCGAATATTTAAATGGAACCTCCCTTCTTCTAAACGGAGTGGGTGCCCTCGTGTCCGTTGGAAGGACCTACTGGTAAATAAAACATTAGAGAGGTTATTATATGATCCCCTTATATATTTATACATAGTTATCATGTCACCTCTTAAGCGCCTCTTCTCCAGTGTAAACAGACCCAACTTGGCCAGTCTTTCTTCATAACCGAGACTTTCCATACCCTTTACCAGCTTAGTTGCCCTTCTCTGGACCCTCTCTAGCTCAATAATGTCCCGTTTGAGCACTGGAGACCAAAACTGAACAGCATATTCTAGATGGGGCCTTACCAGTGCTCTGTAAAGGGGAAGAATAACCCCCTCCTCCCGTGAATCTATACCCCTTTTAATACAGCTCAGAACCTTGTTTGCCCTTGCAGCTGCTGCCTGGCATTGCTTGCTACAGCCAAGTTTATTATCTACAAGGACTCCAAGATCCTTCTCCATTATGGATTTGCCTAGTGCAGTCCCATTAAGGTTATACGGGGCTTGCATATTTTTACATCCCAGGTGCATGACCTTACATTTATCCACATTAAATCTCATCTGCCACTTAGCTGCCCAGATTGCCAGTTGGTCAAGATCCTGCTGCAGGGATGTCACATCCTGGATAGAATTGACTGGTCTGCAGAGTTTTGTGTCATCTGCAAACACTGATACATTACTCATAATACCCTCCCCTAAGTCATTTATGAACAAATTAAACAAAAGTGGACCCAGTACAGAACCCTGAGGGACCCCACTGAGAACCTTACTCCAAGTAGAGAATGTGCCATTAACAACCACCCTCTGTACCCGATCCTGTAGCCAGTTTTCTATCCATGTGCAAACGACTTCACTAAGACCAATAGACCTTAGCTTAGAAAGCAGTCGTTTGTGGGGAACGGTATCAAATGCTTTGGCAAAATCCAAATAGATGATATCTACTGCCCCCCCCACTGTCCAGCTTCTTACTTACCTCATCATAAAAAGCAATTAAATTGGTCTGACATGACCTGCCCTTCATAAAGCCATGCTGATTACTGCTCATAATGCCATTCTCCACTACATAATTTTGAATGTGATCCCTTAACAAGCCTTCAAATAACTTGCCCACCACGGATGTCAAACTTACAGGCCTATAATTGCCAGGCTGAGATCTTATTCCCTTTTTAAATATGGGAGTGACATTCGCCTTCTTCCAATCACTAGGTACCATACCTGATGAAAGAGAGTCTGAGAATATCAGAAACAAGGGCCACTGCAATTCTGCCCCTAGCTCTCTCAGTACCCGAGGGTGTATTCCATCTGGCCCAGGTGCCTTGTTTACATTTATCGTGTGTAACCCTTTAAGCACCATATCCTGTGCCAACCACTGTGTAGTTGGAGCTGAGGCAACAGTGAAGCTATTGGGTGAGACTTGGCCCACTGGCTCCTCTACTGTATACACAGAAGAAAAGAACTGGTTAAGCACATCTGCCTTTTCTGTATCCGCTGTAACCATATTGTTATTATAACTCAATGGGGCCACACCCTCAACCTGCATCTTTTTACTATTAATATACTTAAAAAACTTTTTGGGGTTAGTCTTGGCCTCGGCCGCGATGCGCTCCTCATTTTCTATCTTTGCCTTCCGGATTGCTGTTTTACAACACTTGTTATAGTGTTTATATTCATTAAACGCAGCTACTGTCCCCTCTGACTTATATTTCTTAAAAGCTTTCCTTTTTTTCCCTATTAACTTCTTTACCTCAGAGTTAAGCCACATGGGGTGATTCTTAACACTTCTACTTTTTCTTATTAATGGAATGAATTGAGAACAGTA